>NW_027137710.1:9525-22553 GCF_001692895.1 Cenococcum geophilum 1.58
GAAAATGAAGATGATGAATTTGAAGATTAGATGATGATTGGGATAAGATGATAGATGATATTAGTATTGATAAGATATTAGAAAATAGATAATGTGAAGAAATATATAATATATCATAGAGATTATTGATGGAGCATATTAGAAACCATTATATAATATGCGGTGAGAGGAACATAGATTACGATCATAACTATTTACATTAGACTTAATATGAATGGAATCACTGATGTGAAACAAATCTAATGTCACACATAATAGCAAATATGATCGATGATTGATGAATTAGATTGTGGGTCCTGATGATGAAACATAAAAATGACTTATGACAGATGAATTCGTAGTAGTAGTAGTAGTAGTAGGTTTAGTAGTAGTAAAGGTAAAAGTAATAAGGGTAGGAGTAGTAATAAGGGTAGAAGTAGTAATAGGGGTAGGAGTAGAATTAATAAGTAGTANAGTAAAACCTCGTTATACCGTTNAGCTCGGTAGTAGGGGGGTTNAACGTTATGCCGTATAGAAACGTTATATTGCGAGCTTACTTATTAATCGCTGCAAGGGGCTAAATCGACTCTTTTCTCTATCCATAACTACTTGAAGAAGCTCGTAATAGTCGTCTACCTTACCCGCGCAGCTCGACAGCCTCGAATTACTCTCTCTGCCTTTGTAAGAGCTGTAATTAGAGTCTTATCACTATCCTCTTGCTGCCCCTTATAGAGCTTAAGGCGCTCTAGTGTATCTAAAGCCTCATCAAGCTTAATAACTTATAGCTCAACCTCTTTATCGCTTTTTTTGTTATCTGGCGCGTCGTATAAAGCGACAATTAAGGCCTTAATTGCTTTCTGTGATATAGAGGCCTTAGGCTCTATTAAAGCGTCCTCCCTATTTATATTAATGAAGTTACTAATAGGAATCAATTGCCTGATTTGCCCTGCTTGGCTAAGCTGCTGTAAATACACCTCTAATTCGGCCTTAAGCTGAGGCTCACTGTACCCGCTTAGCGTACCCTAGGGGCCCTTACAGGGTCCAAAGATTGTTAAATGCGTGAAGCAATTTATTACGGTTTAAGGGCTAATTTCATGCCATGCTGCGATAGCCCACTAGACAGCCCTAAGTACGTTCATCGTCTTAAGGGGTGTTAGCGACTCAGTCAATCGAGATATAAGCACGGCAAAAGGGTCGCGCAAGCCTATGCGATTGGATTGTCTATAAACGAGAATCTAAAGCTAGAGAAAAGGAAAGAAAAGAATAGGCGGCAACGCGAGGAGTTATATACAATCCCTAGTCACGTAAGAGTTACGTAAGCCCTGCGTCTACCATAACGTCTACCATAGCTGCCGCTTTCTACCAGTGCCGTAACATTACCCCCCCCTCCGCAAAAGCCTGCCCTTAGGCTTTGTATGTCCGTATTACGCCCATAGGGCGTTCTTATCTTTATACTCTTCCGGTAGCTTATTATCTTTATTATGCCAGCATTCCATCCATTCGTCTAGGTACTTTGGCGGTCCCGGTTTATTAGGGTAACGGCTATAGAATTCTTGAAGCTTATAGGGACTGCCGATAAAGTTCCATGTAGGGTACCAGGTGGGATCTGGGTCATAGCCTTTCCAACTAACGCGGTACTTTAGCGTTTTCCTTACTAGCTTACAGGCCAGTATCTCTTCAATTTCCCATTTATCGTCGCCATTAACTTGAATTGGCAGGGGGGGTTTGTTCTTTTGTCCAGGTAATAAGTCGTTCGCTACCTTCCGTAGCTTATCTGGCAAGAAGATTAGGTAAACCTTAATCGAATCTGGGAGCTCTACTTTGTACGAGTTGCCTATTTTCTTAAGGACCTTATATAGTCCTGCTATCTGATAATCGAGCTTACGACTTGGCCGTTCCGTCTTCTAGTTCTTTGTTATAACCTAGACCATATTACCTACGGTAAAGTCGGGCTCGCGCCTATACTTGTTTGCCTGCTGTTTTATTGATTTTTAGGCCTTTTCTAGATTTATACAGGCTACCGTCCAGGCTTCCTCTAAGCGTTTGGCGTACTGCTGGGCTTCCTTATAAGACAGTTTCTCACGTACGGTTTGTGGTCCTTCTAGTCTATCCCAGTTAAAGCTTGTTTGTAGTAGGTACTCCATTTCTAGTTAGATAGGTGCGAATCCCGTAGAGTTATAGGGTAGGGTCGCCTGGGCGTAGTCTATTAGAGGTAGCAGTTCGCCCTAGTTATTTTGGAAGTAGTTAATAAAAGGCCGGAGTCTTTGGTCCAAGTATTAATTTATAATCTCCGTCTAACCGTCTGTCTAGGGGTAGTACGCCGTAGAAAGCTTTAGCCTAATTCCTAGGATCTAAGTAAACTTATTCCAGAAAGCTGATATAAACTATAGTCCGTGGTCCAATACAATAGTGTCTAGTAGTCCGTAAATTTGGTATATATAATGGATATATAGTTAGGCCGCCTCTTTAGCATTAATATTCTTGTGATAGGGGATTAAAAAAGGGCGTTTGCTAAAACGGTTAACTAAGATTATAACTATATCGTACCCGTTACGGTCTACTGGTAGTTTATAGAAATCCATAGAGATATACTGCTAGGGGCGCTCTAGTATTAGGAGTGGCTTTAATAGTCCTAGGGTCTTATCTTATGGAATTATAGACCTACGGCAGTTGCTATAGTTCTGTATATAACGGTTAATATTTATAACCATTCCGGGCCAGTAGTAACGGTTATCAATAATCTTACGGGTCTTATTTTTTCTGGGGTGGGCCGTAGAGACCTAGGTATGTGCTTTAGTGATAAGCCGGGTTTGTAAGTTCTGTTTTTTTACTACTACTAGCCGTTCCTAGTGCTTAAGCAGTCTATTTTTAAGGGACCATGGGCTGGTAATATCCTTTGCCTTTTCGCGGTACTCCTGTAGAGAAGGGTCCGTACGGTTTGCTTATAGTAGTTTATTAATAAGGTTAAATTCCGTGGGGTTAATNGGANATATCTTNGCGCTTAAAGATTTAGTACTTAGTTCTTCCTNTATCCGAGGGTTAAGGTGCTCTGGTTATAGTAGCGTCTAGGTCCGTAATAAGATCTTNNCGGNTATCTGGTTATTTAGGTCCTGTTTACGTNTTATAAGAGCATCNGCATNGTTAGTGGCGCCTAGCCTATATATAATTAGGAAGTTAAACTAAGATAGGATATTCGCCTAGCGCGCCTGCCAGGCTATAAGGGCTTTTGTTATTATAAAATATTCTAAGGCCTTATGATCTAAAACCACTTGGATAGGTTTGGGGGTCCCTTCTAGCTATACTCGCCAGTGCTAAAAGCTATAGATAATAGCCAATATTTCTTTATTATAAATCGGGTAGTTTAGCTTAGTATCTACTATAGTCTTTAAATAGTAAGTAACAGGGTGCTATTCTCCGTTTATCTACTTTTAGGAGTAAACGCTAGCTATAATACTATCTAAGGCATTGGTTTCTAGCATTAAGGGCCGTTTTAGGTTAAAGTAGGCGAGTAAGGGAGTAGAAACTAGTCGTTTCTTAAGCTTATTAAAGGCCTGCCTATATACGGTGTTAAAGTAAAAGGGCCGGTCCTTATAGGTAAGTAGGCTTAATAGCCAGGTAATTTTGCTGTAGTTCTTAATAAAGCGTTAGTAGAAGTTATAGAACCCTAAGAATAACTGCACCCCCTTTACGGTCCTTAGGGGTACCTATTAATTAATTACGGCTATCTTTTCTAGGTCTGCCTTAATCTTATTTATACTAATAATAAACCCTAAGTACTTTATACGCTTAACACTAAATTCTAACTTCTTAATATTAGCTTAGAGGCTAGCTTTCTAAAGCCGTTATAGGACTTTATAGATATGCTCTTTATATTCTAGTTTGTTTTTAAAGTAGATTATAATATTATCTAGGTATACTATAGGAATATACTCGAATCTTTTCTACCCTTAAATCCACCCTATAGGGTATCTAGCCGGGCGGTCAGAGGAACATTACCTTTCTGCCGCTGCCGCCACTACTACCCCAACGCCACTACCACTACCCCAACGCCAATTACCCTAACGCCACTGCCAATACTACTACTAATACTACTACCAACACCGCTACCGCCTAAGGGTTGGTGCGCTAGGTTTATGGCCATAGGATTTAGCAGCACTAAACGCCCAAATTTGGCCACAACCTAATGCACCAACTCTTGTCCTCATCTCTCCAACTTACGTACTATAAGCCCCTAAGACAGCGGCCCATAAAAAAGGGGGAATAAAAAGGGGGAATAAAAAGGGGGAATAAAAAGGGGGAACAAAAAGGGAAAAAAAGAAAAGAGAAGAATAAAATTGCGACTTAGAAGGCGTCACAATACGCGTTAAGAACGCGACATNAATCCGTTTATATATAACCTCTCTCCTCTCCCTCCTCTNCCTCCTCTCCCTCCTCCCCCTCCTCCCCTCTTCCCCCCAGCCATACTATATTGTCTTTTATCCCTACTTATAGACCTTTTCAACTATCTCCCTAATTTTAGCGTACTTATCTACATATTTTGTGAATTAGGGGTACCACCAGCTCACCTTAGAACCTACTTACGTACGTATTATACAGACCATACCAAGATTCAAGCGCTTAAAGGATGGCCAGGAAGAGGCGTAAAAAAGATCGTTAAGCAAATCCTTAATAGCTATAGCGTTCTAGACCCGCGCAATATTATTATTAAAACGCTGCCTCCGGAATCGCCTCCCGTTTCGGGCCTTAGACTTTACCACAGTATTTAGTGCAGCCATTGTCCGTATATATGCTGCGGCCGGAAGTCTAAAGAGAAGTCGATAGAAAATCATTTAAACTTGCATCGAGCCGTCCCACATCGTTATAGCGGCCAGCCTCGGGTCCCCTAAGATGCTAAAGATAACATAGATACTACACCTCTTTGGTAAGAGATTACATGCCAGCGCTTCTTCGCGACAGGCTACCAAAGCTCGTTCTTTCGTGTTACCACTATAACGCTAAAGGTTCAAAAAGACTAGAGACCAGCACCGCGCTTGCAGAAGGACAAGCTCCTACGCGCTCTAATTAATAAAGAGCTAAATAAAAGCAAGTAGGAACTTAAGGAATCCGCTAAGGTCTACCTTAATCGGACAATAAAGACCGAGGTGTCCCCCTGGCTTAAGATAACGCGGTGGCCTCGCTATTTTAACGGATTAAAGCTTGCGGAAGTCGCCCTACTAGGCTACACCGCTAACCCTATAACTAAACCCGCGCTTTAGCTCCTTATAGAAAGCCTAGACCACGTCATAGAATAGGCACATTTATCCATCCATAAGGATAGGATTGGAGTATTTGACCAGGCAAAGATCAATAGCTTTATTATAGGCAACTTAGGGAGATCGGAGCGTATACTAATAATTAAGTTATAAAAGAGCACGTACCGTGAGTACAAGGGCCTCTAAAAGAGGTTGCTCTGCTTTGCATACCGCACCAATTAGCCCAATTAGCGGACTCAGCTAGCTTACTAGTTTATAACATCGCAGCTAGCGTGCCTGGATAATACAGTTAGGCTCGCGGAAGCGCTAATATTACTCGTAAATTAAGGGGAAATAAGTCCGTAGGGCGGGCGCGGAAATGCGGTAAAAGAGATATAGGCTAACTTGGACAAGGCTTGCCTTCTTCTCTACGTATCACTCCTAGACTATAATCTCAGGGGCAGTCACTTTAACAGCGTTATAATTGGATTCCTTGCCGTGCTAGGGATTAATAAGAGAAAGGAGAGTGGCGTATTTCTTAATCCGTTGGCCTATTCGCCTTTCCTATCCAAGTTTATTAAAATAGCGCAGATAATTATTCTGCAGAGAGCGGTGGTCGCGGCTAAAGAAGGTAAGGTTAAGTACGTATTAGATATAGTTGATAATATAAGGGAGCGCTTTATAGTGCGCGGGTCGTGGTCAGCGTTTAACTGGGCCTATTGACTGCGGGCGTTCGCGAAAGCCTATCTAAATAGCACGACAAGTCTAGGGTATATAATCTGGTCGGAGGATAAAGAAACGGTTAAATATAAGACTCTAAAACTGCGGATGGCGGACTTTAAAGAATTTGTGGCTAGGTAGGTTCGGCTTGCGTAGGACTAGCTAGAGGAACTCCTACTTCTGCATCCGTCTAAGTGCCAAGAGGACATCGTCCCCACGCTATATATCTACCGCTTAAGAAATAATTATAGCAGCAACAAGAAAGGGTGGAATTTCCTATAAAACCCACGCAACTTAGATCAGCTTCAAGGCGGCGACAGGTGGCTACTTAATTGAGTTCTGGCAAACGACTGGCTAAAGAAAGAGTTTGTCTATCTAACCAAAGAAGGCTAAGTTAAGTGGAAGAAGGCGGCAGTAAAGCTATACGTTTTAAAGGTCGAGACATTTCTTAAGAGACTTCTACTATTAATTCACCTAACTTTAGGATAACCTGCCAGAGGAACGGAGCTCGTAAGCTTGCAGCACATTAATACCGCGTAGGGACACCACCGGAACATTTTTATTAAAGACGGAGTGGTTGGCACCGTTACTACCTACTATAAAGGGTATAACGTGACCGGGTTAATAAAGATCATTCATTAATATTTGCCCTGGGAGGTGAGCGAGCTGCTAATATATTATCTGTGGCTAATCCTACCTTTCTGGGAGAAGATAGAGATATTAGTCTACAAATACAAGGACCCGCCCTCCCCGTTCCTCTGGGCAAAAGGTAGCAATAATTAGGACAGCTGTCGCCTAAGGATAGTTATAAGGCGAGAGGCTAAGACCTAGTTAAAGACGGATATAAATATTACCGTCTATTAACACGTGGCTATTGCTATATCCCGACAGTATCTAAAGTATAGGGGTTTTAAGCGCGACTATGGTCTTAATTAAAAGATCGCGAACGCGCAGGCAACTTATGGCTCCTAGATGGCGGGAATAGTATACACATAAGGCTTGCAAGAGGCACTAGGGCACGTTGCGGCTAGAAGAGTAAAGTATTATATAGTTAGCAGGGAATGGCACAACTTCCTAGGATTTCAGGTCTACTTGCCAGTAAGAAAACAGCTATTAGCTAAGTTAGTTAATGGTAAGGCCTAAGCCGATAAAGGCGTAAAAAGGCAACGGCGTACTATAGGATATAGAGCAGAAGACGAACGCTAGTGACTTGGGGTGGGGGGTTAATATATTATAGGGGCAGCTGTTATGTAGTAGCGCTCGCTTATTCTAGTAATGGGGGGAATAGAAAATTTTACCCGGTTTTTATATAAAAAGTTAATTTCGGTATATTAACATGCTAAAATCAGCTTATTTTAACATATTTAAATTAGCTTATTTTATATATTAATATACTAAAATTAAGTATCCTACGGCGGTAAAGGTAATGTTAAAGCGTTAGATTGAAATGTTAGTGCTCCGATAAACTTAGATAAGCTTATCCGTGCGTAGATTGTAGTATATACCAAACGTTAGAGTAAGGTACGTTAGATTAACGAAAAGTTATTGGAATTGCCCTAAATTTAAATATGTTATTCAGCATAGCAAGTTGCACCACTTAGGTAAGTTGCAGGTAGATATTCGACGTAGTTGTAGAGTAAATGTATTACATTTGTTAAGTTAGGTATTTAGTAAGATACAAAGGCTAGGATATATAGACACCCTATTAAGTCGCAGTTAAAATGTAATACTGCTGCCAATACCTAACCGAGTATGATTTTTAAAATAAAAAAATAAAAAATAAAAAATTACCTGACCCCCTTTTGGCATGTTAGCATGCCAAAATGTTAAAAATATAATGCTTAACTTGATTTATCTATTTAGGAAAGGCTGGTAGCCATATAATTTAAGGAGGCTAGTTACCAGCCCTAGATAATCAATTCGCCTATAACGCGTTCCCCTATAACGCGTTCCCCCATAACATACCCCCAACCTATTCCCCCATAATACGTTACCACAACGTGTTATTTCAGATTAATTATAAAAATTTTAGCAATGGCAGAAGTACACGTTAAAGAGAAGTATTTCGACCATTTAGTTAAGTACCAATTACCGATTTGCAAGGAATGCCGCCATAGAGTATAGCCAGATTAGATTAAGGGCCATTTATAAGGGGTTAACTACAAGTTATTACGCAAAGAAGCCGGTTTAATTGGAAAAGCCGTTTATAGTTAGCCGGGTTTAATCTAGTATCCTAGCGAGTTGGAGGTACCTAATTACATAGATCAGCCGATTATCCAGTTACCATTATACCAGGACGGGTTGTTATGCAAGTTAGACTTAGGCCGTTACTATTACATTTACCGAGGGTTAAAAAGCATAAAAGAGCATTGGCGTAAAGTACATCAGTGGTCAATAGCAAAAAAGCGTAGAGGGTCAGGTAAAACAAAGGCGGCAAGAATTGAGCGGCGAGTCTAAGAGGGTGCAAAAAGTGTCCATTATTAGCGGTTATTTATTAGCCGTTACGGGTTATAGTATTTTAAGGTGCGACAAGTAGAGAAGAGCGTGGTGGATAAGGGACAGGCGGTACCGGCAGATAGCGAGGCATTGTAGGCGCAGTTGCGCAAAAAGATTACGGGAAAATGGGCTAGTATTAAGAAGAGGGCGCAAACAACAATCCAGAAGGGAGAAAGAGATAAGGTTAACCTATGGTTAGAGCGAACGCAGTAGGAGCCATATTTAGAAGGGATGGAAAGACCGGATTTAATAGCATACATTTCAGAGCCCAATGCGGATTTAAAAGGGGAGGAAGAACCGGTTAAAGCAGCAATTTAGGAGGCAATAGATGAATTGGCGCGGTTTAGCCAGACATCAGTTATTAAAAGGATTGGTGTATTTATACGTATGGAAGCGATTTGGACGGAAAAGCACTAGACGCGATATTAGCCGTTACAACCGTACATAGACGAAAAATCGATTGGCGACTATATACGACCGTAAAAGCAGATATTAATGTTTTTTGCCCGCACGTAGAGGGAACATAAGTGGAAAAGCCCTAAATATTAATTTACCTGTCGGCAACGAGAGGCATAGGAAGCATTGATTAATAAGGCAGAGCGGAAAGTTAATAGTAAAGACTAGGTGGACGAGGACAAACGGGATAATAATAAAAGAGAAGAATATAATAGGGATAAAGACGAGATAGATGTGGATGAAATGGAGGAAGATAAAATAGAAGATAAAATAGAAGATGTTAAACCAGAGGGAGGCCAAAAAGATAAAAAGCCGGAACGGTTAACAAAAATGCAGAAGGCGTGTTTGAATTTTTGCATTAAATTATTAAACCAGTTAATTACCTGGAAGGAGTACAATAGCGCGTTAGTATATGTATTAGCGGTTTTAGGGGTTAAGGAGGATGGATAGAAGGGGCCAGAGTAGTACCCGCCTATTTTATCGGCGGTTATTAAGGTTGCCCGTTTTATGGTAGTCTAGCAGGCGTTAAAGTTATTAGAGCCATTTAAAGAGGATAAATTTAACAGCGATAGCGCGTATAAGAGTGACGACAGTACTAATTCACTAAGGCTACGTAAAAGGGGGTATTTACAGTTTGTTAAGGAAATAATAGACAAGTTTATAGTCCGGGGGAGTTATGGTCCAATACAGTAGATATTAGATTTGCGGACATATGGGTTAAAAATCCATTATAACACGACATTAAGAGGCCACGTTAAGTAGATGGGTTACAATAAGTTATTATATAAGGGGTTACATTTTAATATGGCGCAGTTCCGTAGTATAATCCACGGGTTAGTTACGGAGAGCCGGCGGTTATTAGCGGAGGATTTATTATTATTTAACAGCAAAAAAGTGCACTAAGTACTAAAGATCCCGTAGGAGTTGTTACGGGATAATCCAACGGACGAGCAATTAGAATGGAATTTTTTGCAGGACTACCAGACTAAGTTGCCGGTAGACGGGCAGATATGGTTATTTAACCAGGTAGGACAAAACGCGGCAATTAGAAAGAAGTTTTTAAAGCCAGGCAGCAAGTCGGGTGTTAATTAATAGGGCGTTAAGTCGTATATATCGCGTGTGGTTAAGTTCCGGGAGAAGTTAATAGTATTAATATATATAGCAGCAGGACAGCTAGGAAGAGGACTAGAAGTTTTAAGCGTCCAATATAGTAATACAGTAAAAGGCGGACACCAGAATATTTTTATTAAGGACGGTATAGTGGTATTTGTGACTTAGTACTATAAGGGTTACGCAGTAAGCGGAGACGTTAAGATTATCCATTGATATTTACCACGGGAGGTAGGTAAGTTGTTAGTGTGGTATTTATAGTTAGTGTTGCCATTCTAGTAGCGTATGGAGGCAATAGTATAGGAGAAAGAGGCGATTTTATTATATATATAGCCGGCAGACCTAAGCGGAAAAAAGTAGACATTAGAGTAGATGTGTAATGTATTAAAGCGCGAGAGCAGAGTAGGTTTAGGGCAGGAATTAACAATTCAGTTATACCGTGATATTGTAATCGGCATAAGTAGGAAGTTTATACGTGGATTAACGGCGTTCTATACGGACGAGGGTAAGGAAAAGAATAAATGGAATAAAGAGAATATTATAGAAGCAATTGCAGACGAGTAGGCGGGACACATATTATATATCGCGGGTTTAATTTATACGTAAGCAATTATAGAGCAGGCTAGGGCAGTGGCAGACAAGAGATAATAGTTTAGGGCGTTAAGCATGGATTGGTATCGGTTTTTAGGGTTTAAATCAGCGGTTACAAAAGGGATAGGATTAAAGAAACGGAAGCGGGCGCCATTTAAGAGCGAGGCAGAAGAGGGTAGAATAGATTAATGGAGGCGGTTAAGGAAGATAGACGTAGGAGTATAGTTAAAGCGTATAATAGGCAAGGAAGCGGGGTTTAGAGGGATTTAAGAGGAAGTAATTAAAGCAATTATAGCAGGAGAGAGCCTAGTTATTGCAGTAATGCTAATAGGGGCAGGCAAGAGTATATTATTTATATTACCGGTATAGGCGGAATAAGGCGGGACAACGGTTATAGTGGTACCGTTAATAGTGTTACGTGGGGATATAAAGCGATGTTATAAGAAGTTAGGGATTTTATGCGAAGAGTAGGAGGGCTGACGTCCACCAGATGCGGCAGTAATTGTTTTAGTGACGCTGGAATTAGCGGTTAGCGAGGATTTTATAATGTTTTTAAACCAATTAAAAGCAATATAGCAGTTAGACCGGATAGTAATTAACGAGTGTTACATTGTTTTAAACCGTAGGTACACGTTCTAAAAGCAAATGCAGTAGTTAGGGAAGTTAATAATGGCGGAGATATAGATAGTATTGTTAACGGCGATATTACTACTAGGTAAAGAGGAGGAATTATATCATCGGATGTATTTTAAGAAGGATTAAGTTAAGATGTTTAGGGCGAGAATAGTAAGGGTTAATATAGCATATCAAGTAGTTAATATAGGTAGATTGCGAAGACGAGAAAAGAAGGAGAGTGTTATTTTGGAGTTAATTAGGAAGAAAGTGCGTAGATACGGGACAGGAAAGGTAGTAGTATATTATAACACAGTTAGGAAAGTAAAAAGAATTATAAAGGGGTTAGGTTGTGATGCGTACCATTATAATACAGTAGGAAAGGACAGTATATTAATTAATTTTATAGAAGGAAAATAGTAGGTTATTATAGCGATAAGCGCGTTAGGGATGGGCGTAGATATACCGGATATTAGGTATATTATTTATATAGACCGGCCGCGGACGTTATTAGATTACGTATAGAAGAGCAGAAGAGCGGGACGGGATAAAGGCCGAAGTAAGGCAATCGCGATAAAGGAAGGTAGTAAAAGTAGGTAAAAGGACAAAGGGTAAACAGAAGAAGAGGTTAGGTTAGTAGAAAAGTACGTATAAGGGTTAAATAGGTTAAGAATATATAGAAGGGTAGTATTAGATGGATATTTAGATAGATAGGAAGGTTGAGTTGGTTATAAGAATAGGGAGGAGTTATATAATATTTATAGTAGGACAGAGGAAAAGGTAAAGAAGGAGGATATAGTAAAAAGAGAGGTTTTAAAGGTGGTAGATAGGGAGATTATAAAGACAGGGGTAGAGGTTAGGAGGGAAATAGAAATAAAGAGGGTTAGCGTTTAGTATAAGTTTTATTAGCAGCAGTAGAAGAGAAGAGTAGGGCAAGAAGAATTAATTAGAAGTAAATAGGAGGAGTTTTTAAAGATAGAATGGTTAAGACGGCAGTTATAGAAGTAGGCGGGTTAGTATAGAATATACAAAGGGGTAGGAGTTAAGGTAGATAATTACGATTTAAGGCAATGCATAAGAGTTAACAGTAGGAAAGCAAAAGAGATGGTTAAGATAATTAAAGAAGGGATTAAGTTTTTAGAGTTTTCGGGTTATTTTTGGTGCGGTATTCCGTAGGAGATTTGCAATAGGTAGGAGGGTAATAGGTTAGGTAGATATTGGAGGGTTTTGGATAGATATTATTAGTATAAAGGAGTATTATTAGCGGGTGTTTTAGGAATAATTTTTGGATATAAGGAGCAGGTTTGGGATTATTGGCAGCGATATTTAGAAGGGTTTAGTGTTAATTTGGGATTGGATTCAAGTTTAATTTTATATTTAGGTAGGAAGAGACAGTTAGAGGTAGTAGAGAGCAATAATTTAGCAGGAGAATTTTGTTAGATTTTACGGTTAATAGAGGAGTAAATAGTTTAAGAAGTAGATTTTGGTATGTTAACATGCCAAAATCAAATTTACGAAAATGGAAAATAATTAGTTTAAGATAAGTATTAAGACGAGTGTTAAGATAAGTNTNGAGATAAGTATTAAGATAAGTATTAAAATAAGTATTAAAATAAGCGTNNAGATATAGTAGAACAAGTTAATTTCGGCATATTAACATTATAAAAGAAGTTATTTTAGCGAATTAATATTATAAAAGTTATTTTAGTATATTAATATTGTAAAAGAAGTTATTTTAGCATATTAATATTATAAAAGAAGTTAATTTTAGTATATTAATATTGTAAAAGAAGTTAATTTTAGTATATTAATATTATAAATAAAATTTTTTTT
>NW_027137711.1:0-22503 GCF_001692895.1 Cenococcum geophilum 1.58
TAGGTTAAACTAGAATAAGTATATTATATAGACTACTTATAAGGGAGGAGTAGTACTTTTAGCAGTATTATAAATAACTACCTTAATATAAGGACCCTCTTTTAAATATATACGCCTACTATATATAGTAGTAGTAAGGCTAATAATGCTATACAGCTCCTAAATCTAAGGCTTAGGACTAGGCGGTAAGGTACTAGTAAAAAGCTTACTAGTACTACTAGTTAAGCTATAAAACTAGTGCCTATATAGAACTATAGGGGCCTATAGAAGAATACTACGCGCCATACTAGAACGCGAAGTAGTAGTTCTACTACTAGACTTATATATTAACTTAACTACTATATANAGAGCAGTTATAGTNTAAGGCTACCTAGTANAAGAAAATATATACTAAATACTAAAACNTATATAAGGAACGAGATATATATAAGAAGCGATAGNNCCTTAAAGAGGTAATATGCCTAAATATACTAGCTAGGAAGCCCTTTACCTATAAATAATAGAGAGAAAAGGAAATAAGGAAATAATTATCTTATTAGATAAAGACCTAGNGTTATACTAGTAGAGTACTATAATAGTAATAGAGGATAGGAGGTTACTAATATAGATAGAGATTTACTATACTAATTATAAGACAGGTAGATCTTAAATAGAAGTAATAATAGAAGGAGGTAGTAAAAATATAAGACGCAGCTATATAGAATACCTGTCTAAATAAGTTCGTACGAGAATTTATAGACGTAATTACGTGAGCTAAGCGAGCTTAGGAAACCCCTTAAATCCCTCCTATTTATATATAATTAAAAGAAAAGGTTACCACCATCTAAAAGAGTATACGATACTATACGTATTTTGTGCCCCTGGATATAACTTACTTATATTATTAAGTTAATATAAATAATACCCTATAGTTAATACTAACTCTTTTCTTATATAAAAGACTAACGAGGGTAAAATCTATAGCCGTTTTTCTACTATAGATAAAGGTCCTAGGTCTAAATATATAGCTAATATCTATATTCTAATATTCTAAATATCTTACCTTAATATATAATAATATTTATTTATTACTTAACGTCTAATTTAGATCCCTATTAGGCCTATATAGACTACTTTTTAGTTACCTTAATATATATACCGGTGGCCTATTTAGTTAGTATATTATATACTACTATTTTATAGCTACCGCTTAGTAATGGACTAGCTACTTACTAGCGTAGGCATAAATAATATTACTTAGATACTCTCTATAAGTAGGGGCTTATAAATAATAGTAAAATAGCTTATAGGTTAAGGAATTCTTTAGTAGTTTTAAATAGCATATAAGATTTAATAGGAGGACACTAAATAATATGCCCTATTCTAGCCCTTTAAGGACTAAATACCCCCGCCTAGCTATAGACGGCTTACTAGCGAATTTCTAGACCCTTTTACTACTTCTTTTAGATTTTTTAATATACCTAGGAAGTATAGTATATAAGGTAGACTAGAAGATATAAAGATATACTAGCTAGGTAAAGGCGGAACAAATAGGACTAGCTAAAAGGAATACTTAGGATTTTCCCCTTAATAGGGCTTTTCTAATATAGACCTAAAAGGGACTAATTGGCAATAAATAGAATTAATAATAATAATTATATAGGTGGTTATATAGCTAATTATAGAACCTTCGTAGTATATTAGTGCTGTGTTAGTAGAGCTTTAAAGCTCTATATATAGGTTTTGAGTAGAGCTTCGAGCAGAGCCTTGTGCAGAGCTTTGAGCAGAGCCTCGTATAGAGCTTTGAGCAGAGCTTTGTGGCAGAGCTTTGAGCAGAGCCTCGTATAGAACTTCGAGCAGAGCTTCGAGCAGAGCTTCGAGCAGAGCTTCGTGCAGAGCTTCGAGCAGAGCTTCGTGCAGAGCTTCGTGCAGAGCTTCAACCAGAGCTTCGACCACGGCTTCGACCAGAGCTTCGAGCGGAGCCTCGACCAGAGCTTCGACCGGAGCCTCGACCAGAGCTTCGACCGGAGCCTCGACAGAGCTTCGACCGGAGCCTCGACCAGAGCTTCGACCGGAGCCTCGACCAGAGCCTCAAGCAGAGCTTCGGCCAGAGCTTCGACCAGAGCTTCGACCAGAGCTTCGACCAGAGCTTNGACCGGAGCTTCGACCGGAGCTTTAAGCAGAGCCTCGTGCAGAGCCTTGTGCAGAGCTTTATATAGAGTTTGTATTCATGCAGGCGTTCGTGCAGACGTCGTGTAGGCTTCGTGCAGGCTTCGTGCAGGCTTTCGTGCAGGCTTTCGTGCAGGCGTTTATGCAGGTAGCGGAAGAGCAATAAAGCAGGTAATAAGGCCCAGAGTTAGTCTAGATACAATACATTAGCTATTTAGGTATTTATCTACTATAAATATTAATATAGNAGGTTAAATGTTAAGGATTNGTAATGGTTAATAGCTCTAGCTAAATATTTACTATTTTAGTGGTAATATTTAAGGCAAAATGTAGCAGTAACTATAACGCCATTTATAATAATTTTGGCAGCGTTAGAATTGCCTTATAAAGCTCTAGAATATAACGTTGGCCAATTATCTATAAAGGCGTTAGTTTATTATTAATTAATAGTAGTAAAGTTTTAAGCAGAGCTCTAAAGGGGAGATTCGCTTATTTAAGGCGAAATATAGTAATAACCACCAGGCCGTTCGCAATAATTTTGGCAGCATTAGAATCGCCCTATAAAGTTCTAGAATATAACGTTAGCCAATTATTTATAAAGGCGTTAGTTCATTATTAATTAATAGCTAAATAATTTAGTATAGCGCGCGAGTTTATATAAGAATTATATACAAATTAGCGCGAGGGACTAATAAATTTCCGAACTGTATACCAGACTTATCTTATTCCCAGACCTTCTTGCCAAGGCTTACCTTGCCAAGCCGCTAGCCGCTTTTGGCAAGACCTTTGTTAGAAGGTCTAGTACACAGTTCGGATTTTTATTAGTCCCGCGTGGGGTATTTAGGCCTATATACACCTACTTTAAGCCAAATTATCTTAATTTCTATAACTCCCTAAGCTATTCCTAATGGCCAGAATTACCAAATTAAACCTAGCGAAGAAGACTACGTTGCCCAATTTGCCCGATTCCAATTCGTTATCTTATTATCGCGCCCGACGCCCCCAAGTCGTAGCAGCCGCACTTCTCCCACGACTACCGCCGCCCTCTTCTTACCACAGCCAGAGTACCTAAACCAATAAGCTAGCTTTAAATAATAATTAAGGACTATAAGTCTTTTATTTAGAACGCGAAAGAGTTAATTTAATATTGGAATAGCTACATGAGCACCGCTAGGGTATTATAACTTTTATTAAGCATTATATAACCACTTCCGGCCCTTCTAATTATAATACGCTAGAGCGACGTGTAAATAGGCTATAGAAGGCAATATTTAAAGAGCTAGAAGTTAAGGAACGGCTTATAGTGTATAGTAATCGCCAGCTAGGAAGGCTTTATTAAGAACTTCTATGCAAGCAGATAGAGCAAGAGTTGGAGGATCTTATGCGCCCAAGAGAAGAGAACGGAGTTATTATTCCTGGTAGGCTTAGACGATTTAACGCTAAAGAACCAGTTAAAAAGCTTAAGCTTAATACAATTACTGCCGACGTATAGCGCCTTGCTCCAACGCTATAGAGCTTCCTTATAGCTTTAGTTTAGTAAAGGCTATATACCAATTCTCGCGATATTACGCCTTACTATAATAAGCTCTTTATGGTATGCGCAATCCTAGTAAACATATAAGCCCCTTAAGCTAGCTACCGGTTCCATGCTGCTTTAGGGGTTTATTTATATAATATAGGTGTCAAATAAAGGTGTATTGCGCTTCTTTATGAGTTAGGGGTTATAATATCGTATACCGGTCTTGCCAAAATACGAAAGGAACTGGAGGAAGTTGGCAGGGTATGTGCTTCCACACTTAAGGGTTTAGATAAGACGCCTCCATCACTGCGAGCGGAGGGCATAGTTAAGGTATCTCAGCTATAGATCGCGCACTTAAGGCGTCTTGGTTACTGCTAGTATAATAAATAGTAACTTTCTTATAGCGCATAATTAAGGCAACTGCTTTAAAGAACCAGAACCAGCTAACGGTTATATATAATAACTTTAACTAAAATAAAAGGGTTTAACACAAGACTACATTAAATACCAATAAGCACCTCTCTGCTACTACTTCTAAGCTTATACTTAACCCTAAGTTTCCGTATAACGGTCTTTGTACTTCTATACTTAAACCTACGGAATAGCTTACTTATAGCGTAATCTTTAATCATCCTAGTAATTAGGTAAATAGCTACACGGAACAGTGCTAGTTATATTAGATTGCTAAGGCCATTGCGTATATAATACTAAAAGTTAAAGAGCTTGATATTGCCGTAGACTTCTAGCCTAGTATGCCTATTATAGATCGTCTCCTTCCACGAAAGCTACGCTACTTTATATTAGGTCTAATTCTAGAGAATAAGGGCACTCTAGAGGGCACGTATAGTGTTTTTAGGAATATATTTAGTGGCAATAACGGCGAATGCGGGTTTTAAGAGGGCCAGCTAGGGTATAAGGATAGATCCTTTGATAATAGTGAATTAGTCTTAATTAATGGCGATTAGAAGACTATAGGCCTCCTCTAATCTATATAGCAAGAGCGCTATCTTAAAGAGCGTTACTACGAATAGCTAAAATAGTTTCTTCCTATGGCTGGATTGTTCTATTAGCGAACTAACTATATAGATATAATACACGACATTTACCGCAAACCATCCAACTGCTTTAAATTATTGGATTATAGCAAGGTCCACCTTAGCGCGTATTAGGGTTATAGGACGCCGTTCTATTATAAAGAGGAGGTCGCAATTAAGTCCTTTAACGCCCGAATTACTGCCTACTTCCTTAATCTTTTTTCTTAAAATATTAAGGACTAGGGTAATAAGGGGGTTAATAATTAGATTACCGGACAAGATATTAGAAGAGGTAATAAAACGGCAGTAGTAAGAGTAAAATTCCTTGCTACCTTACAGCGCATTTAAGAGAAGTTCTTCTCGCCTAGCCAACGGTCCTGTGGTAATAAACTAATTAATAAGGTGTTCTAAAACTATATTCGATTTATATAAGATATAGAGGTCTACCTTATATTAAAGTTTGCTATTAAGTACGCTAATATTAGGCTTATTAAACGGGTGATTATTTACTGCTGTATTCTCTTTGCTAATAGTGTAAAAAGTTAATATATATAGTTAGCTTTATACCTTACTAAATTGCTTATAACTAAAGCCACGGATTAAGTCCTCTAAAAATTATTACTTGCTAGTATATTAGTTAATTATAGAGGCCAGCAAGATAGTTGGTTTAAGATTAATTAACTTAATAAACATCACAATCTTATTCTTAAGCTTCTTCTTTAAGGCCGGCGGCGAACTAGTTTAGATGTAACTAAGTTATTTACTTAAGTATTACTTACCGCTAGTTACTGCCTAGAGCTGCGGTATGCTATAGAGGACGCGTTTAGCTAGTTTAATAGCATATATTATACGCTAGCTAACGCAGCTACTAATGTATATTATCTTGCGCTTAAGCTATTAACTACTATTATAAGGCGGCCTAGCGGACGAAAGAGTTACCTTAGCTGTAAGGATATTGTTAATATTGGAACCTAGAGGCTCTTTGGGGGTTTAAAGGAAGGATAGCCTATAAAGCTACCTTCTAAATTAACCTTATTACAATTAGAACCTTCTAGAGCTAGAAAGTAAAGAATCCCAAAGCAACCAGCTTACTACGACTCGCTTATTAATAGCTTTAATACAAAGCTATAAGGGCGTATTCCTATAGTAGAAGGCCTTGACGATATTAACGTAGATAAGCCTAAGATAACACTAATTAATACCTTACTTAATAGAGCTGCACTTAATACCTAATCTTATAAACTTCCTATCTAGTTCTAGTATTCTATACGCGGCTATCGTCTAGCTAATAAAGAATACTTTAATAAGATAAAGAATACCTATAAAAGTAAGCTTAAGCCTGGAGAGCTTATACTAGTATAAAATACGAAGAAGGCAAAGGATATGTTGTGATAGCAAAAGCTGCAGCTAAAATGGCAGGGCCCCCTCCGGATTAAAAGGTTATTAGAAAAAGGGTTCTATAAAATTAAGGACCTTAATAGCACTAAAATAGGAGGCACCCTATATAGAAATCGGTCGAAACGGTTTTATATATAAGATCCTAAGGGGATTAGACCAGAAGACTGTATGAATAAAAGTAACCATAATATAGAAGAAGTCTTTACAGAAAAAGAAGCACCTAAAGAGGAGGCTGTAGCAGCGTCTCTTCCTTCTAACTGCACTACGATCTTACCACGTCTTAAGGATCACACAACCCTACTAAAAAGGCAGTCTTCTATAAAGATTCTTCTATAAACAGGCTGTTACTTAGGACACCTATCACTATAAGCAGTAACTTATTTACTTTCTTCTCTCTACCTTTATAATAAATACGTAAAGCAACTATAAGGATTAGAGTCTTCTACTACACTCCTACCTTATCCCACTGGCACAAGGAATTAGGAAAAGAGTTTAGCTCTTTAAAGCTGGTTTTAAATCCTCTATCTTAACAACTACTCTTATAAGAAATAACTACACGTATAGTCTTCTTCCTTCTACCTTTATTACTAATAGCTATCTCTTATAAGTATTTTATATTTTCACGTTTTATAATTTTTAAATTAATATTTTCGTTTCCTTTTAAGTTAAGAGAAGAGCTACTTTACTTCAAGAAGTCTTAGTTAAGCATACTGGAAGTTAAAGTTAGGCATTATCTAAGTCTTGTTTATTCTTTTAAAAAATTGTTAATATTAAAGTTATTGTTATATAAATATTTTAGTAAGGAAAATCTAACTAATTAGACAACTTTAACTAGCGGTTAAAGTTCCTTAATATCTTAAGATTTCATATAACGACCATTTTAATTCACCTTTTTGGTAAATACCACAAGATCTTTATTTTGACTTCTTGTCATCCTATTATCCTGTCATCCTATCACCCTATTTTATTCAATTATACGCGCCCGTTTGCCTTTCTTTACGTTAAGAAGCACTATTGTTACCCTTCTCTTAAATTGCCTATTGCGCACGCGGAATTTTACTGTAAAAATGCCTAAAACTATGGAACTCCGCTTAAAAGGAAGGCCGCCGCCTCTACCTCCTACGCCTCCGCCTCCTACTATTCGGTTAATAGCCCTCGCATACTAAGGAAAGGCGTAGATAATGGAGGTTATCCTTAAAGCTGCCTAAAGCCACCTAGTTAATTAGCGCGTAAATATCTATTATAGTTTAACGTAGGTTATTTTAAACCAGGAGCATAATATGGTTAAGGCTGCAAGAAATGCCATAATTAAGATTGAAAAGGATGGAGAGCTTAAAGGAAACTTGGAAAGTAAAGAGTAGGAAAATGCCTTTATAGATATTAAAAAGCTTTCTAAGATTACTTATAAGATTAATAAGATTAAGACGGTGCGGGATATAGTTAAGAAGGAGTAGGGAGAGGAACTTTTGGAAGGTCCCTGTAAGCTCTTCTACATATATTACGCACTAAAAAGCATTTATATCCTTATTAATTAAGCTAAAAAGAGCAAGATCGCCAGAGAGAATGCGTTAAAGATAGTTAATAATGTAATACTAAACCGCCTGGAACTCTTAAAGGCCGGGATCTTAAGAACTCTATACCCAACACCCTCAGATTTCCTTAATGCTTATAAATTCGGACTAAAAGTTAATAAGGAGCTAATTAGGAAATAGAGGCTCGCCTATTATCTAAGCTAAGGCTATAAGCTTTTAGTACTAGCCTTAACCGTTAAAGCTAGAGGAGAGAGATTTATATTAGAGCCAGTTACTCCAGGACCTCTATTGGTACCTTTTAAAGAGGTTAAAGGCTTAAACGTAAAGATGCTGCGCAGTACGTTTCTGTTTAGAGGTAAGGTTCCTAAAGCTAATAGAGAGGACTCTAAATCTAATAAATTTACGTCTTTAGAGGATGTCTTTGTTGCTAGCTCCTTATAGAAACGCAAGGCTGGAAAAGCTTCTAAGAAATCTCCTAAAAAGAAGCTGAAAATAGGACCTGCGGAACCTTTAGCTTTTAGTGAAGCTAATAGATAAAAGGGAAAAGCAGCTATAATTGCTAAAGCTAATAGAGAGGTAATTGTTAGAAAACCACGGCCGAAACGAAAAATAAAATACTCGTGCCATTCTAAAACGCCAGTTGAATTAATAAAGGCTCTTAATTTAAAGAAAGAACTAGAAGGCGGTATCTCTTCCGTCTTACAATAGTTTATTATAGCCTAGTAAGGAAATAAAATAGAAGTCCACGCGCTATACTGGATACATCTTTAGAAAATAGTAGGATTGCTAAAACTAGATGCTAGTGCTTCCTCTATAAATTTATATTTGTAAATTCACTTAGTCTCTAAGAACTATAATGCTATTGATATTCTCCGGACAGCCAAAAGCTCTTATTTTTAGTTTAAAAGGGATAGTTGTCCTAAGTATACAAACGATGGTCTTAGGATTTACGCTTATTCTACTATACAACCTAGTAATTATTAAGTAGATTGTATAGGGTTGAGGAAGCTTGTATTAGGCTTAAAAGGGGAAATAGAATAGGACTTGCTTAGAATCCACTAGGCCGATTTATTTAAATAGTGGAAAGATACTAGGATTCTAGACATTTTTAAAGAGGAGTTTAATATATATACGTATCATTTGCATAAGACCGCTAGAGAGGAAAATAGCGGTATCCTTTAGACTATGTGCTATTTTCTACTACAGTAGGCAGTTTGGATGGATTTAGAGCACTACCGGCATATAGTGGCTTTACGCGCTAATAGCGCTACTCGTTTTATTGTATATCTAAGCTATATGCTCCAGTTCCTCAGTGGCCATCTCCCTAAAAAGCGGAACTTAGAAATTGACCTTCTGCGAGTATATAAAGGAGGGCCAAATTCTAGAGAAAGCTGGCTTCGTTCTTATGTCTCCTTAATTGATAAGGGGAGTTAGTCTTATATAGAGTTCCTACCCGGCATATATCAGTATATACTAAAATAGGTAGGCTTACTTTAAGAACGTGGTAAACTTAATAGTAGAGGGCGCATTAAGAATATAGAAACTGCCTAGACTAAAGCTAATACTAAGAAGTTTAAGCTTAACTAGATGCCCATTACGTTAAGGACTAGTGAAGTGCGGTTTATAAAAGCTACTATTATATAAGGAGCCTCTTAAGTAATATTAAGTCGCTTAATTATTATACTAGACTTAATTATAATCCTACTAAATACTAAGAGATTAGAGATTCCTGGGCTTAAGAGCTAGTAGGCCGTTACATAGATAAATCTAGACGCTTTTCCCCTAGTTTTAAACCCTACTGGCAAACCTATTTCTAACGCTCCTCTATATAAGTTTCCGGCCTATATATAGCTGTAGGTAAAGAGCGCTGTTTTAAATGCTTTAGTTAGGAGACTTTTATGGGACGACCCTTAAGTAAGAAGAGAGTAACAGTTAATCCTAAATCCTTTATTAAATAATGAATATAAAGTATTTTGGGAAAGACATAGGACGCATATTACTGAGGCTGTTTGTAAAAGCTTTGGAGAGCTAGAGGAATTTAAGCGGGAGGTATTTAGGGTAAAGTCTTACTTTTTAGCAAAAGAATAAGGGCGTAAGCGTCCTGTAGATGACCTAGAATATCCTAAAGACTTAGTTTCGGATCTAGAATACGAATATAACCTAGCTAGTATAACTTCTCGCGCTCCCCCACTAACCGATTATGGTTCTAAAGGCTATTCTAAAGGCGAGGCTACGGCTATTACGCCTTAGGGCGCTAGGACTGCTGCGCTAAACCTTAGTCCTGATATATTTAATAATAAGGTAGCGCCTATAGAAATTAACCGGGAGCTAAAGGAAATAAGTAAGCTTAAAGAAGATGGCTTCCGAAATGCTGCTTCTAAATATTCGCCGGCATTTATTAATATTTTAGAGAATATTAATAAGCTAGCAGTATTATACCGCCTAACGCCTTCACCAATTTTAAAAAAGGGTACTACTTCGGAAGAATAGACAATTAATTCTAGTGTTCTCTAACCTCCTATATAGAAGATAATACAAGCGGAAATAAATGCTATCCGTAAAAAGGTGTCTTTAAAACTCTAGGTTGGTGTTATTAATATATAGGATAATATAAATGCAGAGCTTAAGGCGGAAGGCGTAGATGATATAGAACAGAGGTGATAAATAGGGAAGGGGTATAGGCAGCTTTAGAGGAGTTAAAGGTATACTAGGTATTAGGTTATTTTTTTCTATCCTTAAGCGTTCCTTACCTACTAAATAGGGTCTGTAAAGAAACGTTAGGGGACAACGTTTTAGGTAGGGGTAGTAATGTAATAGTATAGAACGCTCCTCGGTTATTTTAGTTTATTTCTTATTATATACGGGGGGCTTAGGGTTATATATATTATAGAAGCAACCTAGGCTTTAACCTTATCCTAAAAAAAATCTAACTTACCCTCTAGTTATTCTTCTACCTTTTTAGCATGACTTATCTAGTCCTATTCCCCTTATAATGCTTAATTAAGTATTATCTTTTAGTGTTAGGCTTTGCCCTTCCACACTAGCTCTCTATTATTTACTACTATAATTAAATTAGTGTCTATATATTACCTTCCCTTTTAAAAAGCAGCTAGATCTAATTAACCTACAGCTTTACCTATAAGCTCATTAAAATATCAGATACTTAGTTTAACTTTAATAATATTCTTAATAAGATTCTTAAATTTACTCCTTTTCCTTAGCTTCCACTATAGCTTCTACCGCTTCCTCCACTACCTCCACAAAGGAAGCCTTATATCTAACTTAGACGGCTACCCTTTAGGAATAGGCCTTAATAGATAGCTCTGCCTTCCTATATGGTAAACACTCCTATAGAATAAGGTGAAGATAATGGAAGAGTTAATTATTCTAAAAATAAAACAGTTTAAGTAATAAGAGATGAATAACGAAGAAGCTTAGGAGAGGATGCGCCGCTATTATCTAGCTAATAGAGAATACCTATAAAGGCAAGCTTAAGTCTAGGGGGCTTGTGCTAGTATAGGATGTAAAGAAGGCAAAAGATATATCGCGGTGGCAAAAGCTACAGCCAAAATAGCAGGGTCCCTTCCGGATTAAAATGGCATTAGAAAAAGGGTTCTATAAACTTAATAGTACTAAAATAAGAGGCAATCTATATAGGAATAGGTTGAAACGGTTCCTTATATAAGATCTTAAGGAAGTTAGACCAGAAGGCCGTATAAATGAAAGCAACGTAATATAGAAGAGGTCCCCGCAGAAGAGGAGGCACCTAAGGAGGAGGCCGTAGCGTAGGTAGAGAAAAGGTGATCTCTAAGAAGAATTAGCCGAGTTCTCGTCTATAAAAGTCCTCCTGCCCTCTTATTTAAGCAACTTAATCGCCACTACTTATTAAAAGAGTTCCTTTAAGCTTCCTAAAAGACAAATAGCCAGTTTCCTGCTATACTAGTATGGCGCTGTACTGCTCCGTTAGTATAAGGATTATATAAGCTAAGCTTAATTAAACCCTTTTAAGGAAAGAAAGCAGAAGGAAAGAAGTGAGAGAGAAAGCCTTTATAAACGGTAATTAACCGAGATCACGTTATAGTTATAGTTGATTCTACCTGTCCTTTATATGCGTTCCTCCCTTCTAATTATATTATAATCTTATTACGTCTTAAGGATTATAGCTCTACTAAGAGACGGTCTTTTACGAAGATCCTTCTATAGGCAAGCCGTTACTTAGGACACCTATTACTACAAGCAGCAACTCTTTCTCTGTCTTCTCTTTATCTCCACAACGAACGCGCAAAGTAACTGTAAGTGAGGCTTATCTAAGGAACACTTAGCACTATAATAGCTAGCACTCTTAGAGACTAAGAGTCTTCTACCGCACTTCTACCTCACTGCCATAAGTAATTAGGAAAAGAGTTCACTTCTTTAAAGCTGGTTCTAAATCCTTAGTCTTAACAACTACTCTTATAGAGAATAACTTTATACGTAGTCTTCTTCCTTTTATCCTTATTACCAGTAACTATCTCTTATAAGTATTTTATATTTTCACGCTCTGCAATTTTTAATTTAGCATTTTTATTTCCTTTTAAGTTGAGAGAAGAGCTACTTACTTTAAGAAACCTTAGTTAAGTATATTGGAGGTTAAAGTCAATTTTTAGTACTAACTAATGTTATTATTATAGAAAAGTCTTGGTAAGGAAAATTTAACTAATTAGATAACTTCGACCGCCGGTTAAAGTTCCTTAACATGTTAACAATTTACGTAATAGTCCTTTTTAATTCACCTTTTTCTGGAAAATACCACAAGGCCTTTATTTCGATTTCTTATTATCTTATCTTATTTAGTTATACGCGCCTATTTACTTTTCTCTTACGTTAAGAAGACACTGTTGTGACTCTTATCTTAAAATACCACCTATATGCCTATTGCGTACACGAAATATCACTATAAAAATATCTAGAATTATGGAACTCCGCTTAAAAGGAAAGCCGCCGCCTCTACCTCCTATGCCTCTGCCTCCCGCGCCTTTGCCTTCTACTATCTAGTTAATGGCCCTCGCATACTAAGGAAAGGCGCAGATAATAGAGGTCATCCTTAGGGCCGCCTAAAGCCACCCAGTTAATTAGCGCGTAAATATCTATTATAGTTTAATACAGGCTATTATAAACTAGGAGTATAATGTAGTTAAGGCTGCGAAAAATGCAATAGTTGAGATTAAGAAGGATAATGAGCTTAAGGGAAATTTGGGAAATAAAGATTAGGAAAACGCCTTTACGGATATTAGAAAGCTCTTTAAAATTACCTATAAGATTAATAAGATTAAGGCGGTGCGAAATATAATTAAGAAGGAATAAGGAGAGGAACTTTTAGAAGGTCCCTGTAAGCTCTTCTACACATATTACGCACTAAAAAGCATCCGTATCTTTATTAATTAGGTAAAAAGAAGTTAGATCTCCAGGAAAGATGCGTTAGAAATAATTAATAATGCGATGCTAAGCCGCCTAGAACTCTTAAAGGCTGAGATCTTAAGGACTCTATACCCAACACCCTTAGACTTTCTCACCGCCTATAAATTTAGATTGGTAGTTAATAAGGAGTTAATTAAGAAATAGAAGCTCGTTTATTATCCAAGCTAGGGCCATAAGCTTTTGGTGCTAGCCTTAACTATTAAAACTAAAGAGGAATCTGCACCAGAGCCAGTTACTCCAGCGCCTCTACTGTTACCTTTTAAGGAGGTTAAAGGCTTAAACGTAAGAATACTGCGTAGCTTGTTTCTGTTTAGAGGCAAGGTACCTAAAGCGTAAGGAGAAGACTCTAAATCTAATAAATCTACGTCTTTAAAGGATAACTTTGTCGCCAGCTCCCCACAGAAACGTAGGGCTAGGAAAGCTTCTAAGAAATCCCTAAAAAAGAAGCTGAAGATAGGACCTGCGGAACCTCTAGCTTCTGGTAGAGCTAATAGGCAAAAGGGAAAAGCAGTAATAATTGCTAAAGGAGAGGTAATCGTTAGGAAAGTATAGCCAAAGCGGAAAATAAAATGCTCGTATTATTCTAAAACGCTAGCTAAATTAATTAAGGCCCTTAATTCCAAGAAAGAGCTAGAAGACGGTATCTTTTCTATCTTATACTAATTTATTACGGCCTGGCAGGGAAATAGAACAGAAGTCCGCGCGTTATACCAGATGCATCTTTAGAAAATGGCAGGGTTATTAGGATTAGATGCCAGCGTTTTTTCTACTAATTTATATTTATAAATCTGCTTAGTCTCTAAGAACTATAATACTATTAACATTCTCCAGACGGCTAAAAGCTCCTATTTCTAGTTTAAAAAGAATAGTCGCCTAGAGCATGCAAATGATAACCTCGGAATTTACGCATATTCTGCTATACAGCCTAGCGATTATCCGGTTAACCGCGTGGGATTAAAAAAGCTTATATTGGGCTTAAAAGGGGAACTTAAATAGGACCTGCTTGGAATCCACTATACCAATTTATTTAAATAGTGGGAAGACATTAGAATTCTAGGCATTTTTAAGGAAGAGTTTAATATATACGCGTACTATTTGCGAAAGACTACTAGGGAAGAGAAAGATGGTATCCTCCGGACTATATATTATTCCTTACTATAATAGGTGGTTCGTATAGATCTAGAGCACTATAGATATACCGTGGCTTTACGCACCGATAATGCTACTCGTTTCATTATATATCCAAGCTATACGCTCCGGTTTCTTAATAGCTATCTTCCTAAAAAATAAAACTTGGAAATTAATCTTCTCCGGGTACGCGAAGGAGGGCCAAATTCTAGAGATAGCTGGCTTTATTCTTGTGTTTCTTTAATTAAGGAGGGGAGTTAGTCTTGTGCAAAACTCCTACCCGGAATGCATCGGTATATACCAGAATAGGTAGATTTGCTTTAAGAGCGCGGAGAACTTAATAGTAGGGGGCGTATTAAGAATATAGAGACGGCCTGGACTAAGGCTGATGCTAAGAAATTTAAGCTTAACTGGATACCCATTGCGTTAAAAACTAGAGAAGTACGGTTTATAAAAGCTACTATTGCATAAGGAGCATCTTAAGCAACATTAAGCCGCTTAATTGTTACTCTAGACTTAATCGCAATCCTATTAAATACTAGGAAATTAGAAATCCCTAGGCTTAAGAGCTAGCAGGAGGTTGCATGGATAAATCTAACTGGTTTTCCCCTAGCATTAACTCCTACTAGCGAACCTATTACTAGTATTCCTCTATATAAATTCCCGGCCTATATATAACTGTAGGCAAAGAATACCCTTTTAAATGCTTTAGTTGGAAGACTTTTATAGGATAATCTTTAAGTAAGGGTAGAACAGCGGGTAATTTTAGATTCTACCTTAAATAATAAATATAAAGCATTTCGGGAAAGACATAGGGCGCATATTGCTAAGGCTGTTCGTAACAGTTTTGAAGAGCTTAAGGAATTTAAACAAGAGGTATTTGGGGCAAGGTCTTACTTTTTAGTAAAAGAATAAGGCTATAGGCGTCCTGTAGATGACTTAGAATACCCTAAAGACCCGAGTTTAGATCCAGAAAACGAGGGTATAACTTCTAGCGCTCCCCTATTAACTAAGTATGGTTCTAAAGGCTATACTAAAGGCAAGGATAGGGCTATTACACCTTAAGGCGCTAGGACTACCGCTTTAAACCTTGGTCCTAATATCTTTAATAATAAAGTAGTGCCTATAGAGATTAACCGTAAACTAAAGGATCTAAGTAAGCCTGAGGGAGATAGCCTCCGGGATGCTGCCCCTAAACAATTATCGACGGTTATTAGTACCTTAGAAGACACTAATAAACCAGCAGTATTATACCGCCTAACGCCTTTACTAATTTCAGAAAGGGGTGCTGCTTTAAGAGAGCAGGTAATTGATTCTAGCGTTCTATAATCTCTTACGTAAAAGACAATCTAAGCGAAAACGGCTACTGCTTGGGAAAGAGTGTCTTTAAGCCTCTAGGCTAATGCTATTAATATATAAGAGGATATGAGTACAGAACTTAAAGCAGAAGGTATTATAGATGGGGATGATGCGGAAGAAGCGGAGGCGATAATTAAGGAGGGAGTGTAGGCAGCTTTAGAGAAGTTGGAGAAGCGTTAGGCGTTAGAGTGTCTTTTTTTTTAGGGCATTTATTACCTACTAAGGGAGATATAAGAAAACGTTAGGGGATAACCTTTTAGGTAGGGGAGGTAATATAGTAGTGTTAAATGCCCCTTGGTTATTTTGGTTTATTTTCTTATTACGTATATAAGGCTTAGGGTTATATATTATAGAAGGAGCTTAGGTTTTAACCTTACCTTACCT
Organism: Cenococcum geophilum 1.58; assembly: GCF_001692895.1. Classification (NCBI taxonomy): domain Eukaryota; kingdom Fungi; phylum Ascomycota; class Dothideomycetes; order Gloniales; family Gloniaceae; genus Cenococcum; species Cenococcum geophilum. The sequence continues at coordinate 15,960 of NW_027137711.1, forward strand.
TAACTTAATATAATTTCTCCTCTACCCTCTATTAATTAACGACTTCTCTAGTATAACTTGAGTTATTCCATTCTTTTATTTATAATGCTTAATTAAGTATTACCTTTTAGTGTTAGGCTTTGCCCTTCTATACTGCCTATAATAGCAGTAATATTAATCCGGCTATAAAGCTAAAGCTCCCTATATACCACTATATATATATTAAATAGCTTATTAGTAATAGGGCTTAGCGGAACATATATAGGGTGTAAAAATATTATTAGAATAGTAACAGCTTACCTTCCCTTTATAACCGCGATAATAACTAAAGCCTCTTTTTCTTCCTTATATCCGGTGTGTTCTAAATATATTATATATTTAGGCTTCGTAAGCTTAATAGGCTATATCTTGTAGGCAATAGCACCTAAGTATTGCGTAGAGGAGGCTGGCGTAGGGGTAGGCTTAAAGAGAGTCGCGGTTGTATAGCGGATACGGTAGCAACTAATATAGCTTAACTAGTGGTAGCGGTAGATATAGCAGCATTAAACAGGGAGTTGATTGATGAAGTTTAACTCTAGCTCGGCGTCGGATTAATACTAGAAATCCTAAATATCGCATCTACACCCTATAAAGAAGGGTGTAGTATATAATTATATTTAAGACTAGCCGCACGCAGCTCCTACTATAGACTTTTAGATAGTAGATCTGCGTGCTCCCATTCGTTTATATAGTTATTAAGGTATTCGCGCGTAGTAATTAGGTAGAATTAATATGCTATTTAATATAGCATAGTATATAGAACGGTAATAGTATAATGTGTTGGAAATAGAGCAGATCTACTAATAGCTACAGGTACTGCTGATATCTAAGCCCATATCTGAAGTCTCTTAAGGATATAATTCTTTTTGGCATCTAGATTTGCCCCCTTCTTATTATATATTTCACGTTCGGGCGTTTTTAACTAAAGGGAGTTATTGCAGTGACTATAGCAGGAGTCTTTATCGGTATTTGCAGCAATTAAAGCGTTAGGCTCGGCGAAATACTTATATAGTGTTTCCTTAATACACTCGTAATCGTTATATAGCTAGAAAAACTTATCTCTTATCTCTATACGCTTCTACTTATCTTCCTTTTTACCTTCCCGCTTTAACTAGATGGTGTTGCTGGCTAATAAGTCGTCCGAGTTTATAGAATTAACTAACGGTGATTAGGATCCGCGTAATGGTAATAGTTAAGAGGTAAAAGAAGGGTAAGATAATAGTGCGTAGGACTGTTGCTGTTGGCGAGCATTTAAATAGTATACTGCCTTCGGCTTTAGCTGTAGGAGTGGGTCTTGTTTACTAAAGCACTAGTGTTTAAATAAAAAGATTACTTCAGCCCTTCTACTATCGCGACTAGCTCAACCACCACGCTATAGAAGAGGAGAGAAATGTTATTTAGGCGCCGGTATTATATATATAACCGCTCAACGGACGTCCGGAAGATTAATACTAAGCCTAATAGCCTCTATAGCAAAAATAATTTAAATCTTAAAAGATTCTACTGGTTTCCTAAACTTATCTAGAATTAACTTCTTGCTAAATAATAAGGTTGTTCGATGGAATACGGCTATAATTAAGCGGGTGATATTTTTAGTATATTAAGCTAGATATAGCTACTATAGGTACTTAGATATACTTCTATACGCCTCTATAGCTTAGGCTCTAGTGTTAAAGAATATAATAGTCTTTGGAATCTTATGCGGAGTAGCTAAGCGGCTCCCTCCCTAAAAGACGGTAGGATTAATATATGTTTTAATAGTTAGAGGATTAATAGCCTTATTAAGAAGGAAGCGGAGTAAGGTATATTTAGTAATTATATCCTTTAGTATCTAGCTAAGACGAAAGATAAGCTCTCTGCGGGAAATAGAAGTCTGCTTAAGGTGTATATTAGTGTTATTAAAGCCTAAGGACTTTTTTACCGTTTCTAACGTTTCCGGATTAAAAGTTATAGAATAGGTAAACTACGGAACCGAGCTTCCAATTAGATTGCGTATATAGCGTAGCTGCGTATACTTAGGGTAAAACTTCTTGCCCTATTGTATAACAAGATAAGCTTCGTCAATAATAACTAAGGCCAATTGCTTCTTAAACTTGGGGTCTTTAAGCAGATCTTAAAAAGATGGTATACTAGCAAGCTTAGGACTAATAAAGATATAGGTATATAGGCCGGATCTTGCATTCTTAAGCGCTTTATTTATATCCTTAACGTTAGCGTTAAGGAGCAGTACATTACTACCAATCTGATTAACCTTTTAAACTTACTCTTTTGCAATCTTATTTAGAGGAAGAAATACTAGCAATATAGTATTTTTATAAAGGATTAAAATTACTTATATAATAAGGCTTTTACTAAAGCCGGTTTGTGTAATAAGGATAACGTTAATGCGATTATAGATCAGCCTCCGAATATAGGTTACCTACTTATTTTTTGCATAGAATTCGTCGCTGTATAGCAGTGATATGGTACCTTGAATTGCGTTATCTCGTGCTTAAGTTATTGTATTAGGCTTCTTCTTGTCTTGGATTTTTCTCTAAGCTTTAGCTACGCGCATCTTTAGTATATCCTGACTGGCCAAGCTAGTAGAGAGTTAAGGTATATCCTGGCTGGCCAAGCTGGTAGAGAGTTAAAATATTTATAGATCTGTCCGCAGTAACTAAGGGGCTTCGTTATCTGCTACCGGTGACTAAGACGCCTTGTTATCAGAGCGTTGCTTTTTAAAGACGTTTACTGCACTAATAGTATTATCTACTACCTTGCTAGTAGTACGAGGATAGTTGCGTACTATACTGGGCGTATATCCAGCTCTTAGCCTCCTTATTAAGGCCTTTAATCGTTTCTTTATACTAAACGGCGCTATATAGCTTATTGGTAAACATAGAGTCGATACGGGGTTTGTAGGTTAATGTTTAGGTAGTATAAGCAGCGGAGAAGCAATAAAGCAGGTAATAAGGCACAGAATTAATCTAGATACAATATATTAGCTATTTGGGTGTTTATCTACTATAAATATTAATATAGGAGGTTAAACGTTAAGGATTAGTAATGGTTGATGGCTCTAGCTGAATATTTACTATTTTGGCGGTAATATTTAAGGCAAAACGTAGCGGTAACCACTAGGCCGTTTGCAATAATTTTGGTAGCGTTAGAATTGCCCTATAAAGTTCTAGAACGTAACGTTTACTAATTATTTATAAAGATATTGGTTTGTTATTAATTAGTAGCTAAAAAAATAGTATAGCGCGTGAGTTTGTATAAGAATTACATATAAATTGGCGTAAGGGACTAACAAATTTCCAAACTATATACTAGACGACAACAACATAAGATAATTAATCTGTTATATAAGCAGCTTATAATTGGCTGATCGTCTAGGACCGAGATAATACTAAACTTATCTTATTCCCAGACCTTCTTACTAAGGCTTACCTTGCTAAGCCGCTAGCCGCTTTTAGTAAGACCTTCGTTAGAAGGTCTAGTACATAGTTCGGATTTATATTAGTCCCGCGTAGGGTATTTAGGCCTATATACACCTACTTTAAGCCAAATTATCTTAACTCTTATAGCTCCCTAAGCTATTCCTAATGGCTAGAATTACCAAAGTAAACCTGGCGAAGAAGACTATGTTACCCGATTTGCCCGATTCTAATTCGTTATCTTGTCGTTGCGCCTGACGCCCCCAAGTCGTAGCAGCCTATGACCACCGCCGCCCTCTTCCTACTGTAGCTAGAGTACCCAAACCGACGAGCCAGCTTTAAATAATAACTAAGGACTACTAATAGGTATAGATTTGCTTTATAGAAGGGGGTANGCTTTAGGTAGAGCCTNGCGNANAGCTTTAGTAGAGGCTTACGCAGAGCCCTACGCAGAGCTCCGCGTAGAGCTTCGTGCAGAGCTTCTGCAGAGCTTCGTGTAGAGCTTCGTGCAGAGCTTCGTGCAGAGCTTCGTGCAGAGCTTTGTGCAGAGCTTTATGCAGAGCCTCCGTACGCAGAGCTTTATACAGAGCTTCATGCAGAGCTTTATGCAGAGCCTCCGTACGCAGAGCTTCGTGCAGAGCCTCCGTACGCAGAGCTTCGTGCAGAGCTTCGTGCAGAGCTTCGTGTAGAGCCTCGTGTAGAGCCTCTGCAGAGCTTCCTGCAGAGCTTCGAGCAGAACTTCGAGCAGAGCTTCGTGCAGAGNCCCGTGCAGAGCTTCGTGCAGAGCCTCGTGTAGAGCTTCGTGNAGAGCCTCGTGCAGAGCTTCGAGCAGAGCCTTNTGTAGAGCTTTAAGGAGCTTTAAGCAGAGCTTTGAGCAGAGCTTCGAGTAGAGCTTTAAGTAGAGCCTTATATAGAGCTTTATATAGAGTCTTATATAGAACTTTATATAGAGCCTTATATAGAGCCTTATATAGAGTCTTATATAGAACTTTATATAGAGCCTTATATAGAGCCTTATATAGAGCCTTATATAGAGCTTTATATAGAGCTTTATATAAATATATAGGCGTATAGATATATATTTTTATACTAGTAATTAATTATAGAATTTATAGAAATAATTATATAGGAAATTATATAGATATTTATTTATTTATTTATTTATAGTAAGGCTAATAATACTATATAGCTCCTAGATCTAGGGCCCAGGACTAGGTAGTAAGGTATTAATAAAAAGTTCCTTAGCGCTATTAGCTAAGCTATAAAACTAGTANCTATATAGAACTATAGGGGTTTATAAGAGAATACTACGCGCTATACTAGAATATAAAGTAGTAGTTCTACTAGTAGACTTATATATTAATATAACTACTATATAAAGAATAATTATAGTATAAGGCTACCTAGTAAAAGGAAATATACGCTAAATACTAAAACGTATATAAGGATCGAGGGCCCCTTAAAGAGGTAATACGCCTAAGTATACTAGCTAGGAAGCCCTCTACCTATAGGTAGTAAAGAGAGAAAAGAAAATANAAAAATTATTAGCTTACTAGGCGGAGACCTAGCGCTGTATTAATAGAGTACTACTATAGTAATAGAGGATAAGAGGCTATTAGTATAGATAGAGATCTACTATACTTATTATAAAATAGGTAGACCTTAAATANAAGGAGGTAGTGAAAATATAAGACGTAGCTATATANAATACCCTATAGTTAATATTAATACTCCTCCTATATAAAGGACTAATAAAGGTAAAATTTATAGCCGCTTTCCTACTATAGATAGAGATTTTAAGCCTAAATATATAGCTAGTAAGTATCTATACGCAGAGCTCCGCGTAGAGCTTCGTGCAGAGCTTCTGCAGAGCTTCGTGTAGAGCTTCGTGCAGAGCTTCGTGCAGAGCTTCGTGCAGAGCTTCGTGCAGAGCTTCGTGCAGAGCTTTGTGCAGAGCTTTATGCAGAGCCTCCGTACGCAGAGCTTCATGCAGAGCTTCATGCAGAGCTTTATGCAGAGCCTCCGTACGCAGAGCTTCGTGCAGAGCCTCCGTACGCAGAGCTTCGTGCAGAGCCTCCGTACGCAGAGCTTCGTGCAGAGCTTCGTGCAGAGCTTCGTGCAGAGCCTCGTGCAGAGCCTCTGCAGAGCTTCCTGCAGAGCTTCGAGCAGAACTTCGAGCAGAGCTTCGTGCAGAGTCCCGTGCAGAGCTTCGTGCAGAGCCTCGTGTAGAGCTTCGTGNAGAGCCTCGTGCAGAGCTTCGAGCAGAGCCTTNTGTAGAGCTTTAAGGAGCTTTAAGCAGAGCTTTGAGCAGAGCTTCGAGTAGAGCTTTAAGTAGAGCCTTATATAGAGCTTTATATAGAGTCTTATATAGAACTTTATATAGAGCCTTATATAGAGCCTTATATAGAGTCTTATATAGAACTTTATATAGAGCCTTATATAGAGCCTTATATAGAGCCTTATATAGAGCTTTATATAGAGCTTTATATAAATATATAGGCGTATAGATATATATTTTTATACTAGTAATTAATTATAGAATTTATAGAAATAATTATATAGGAAATTATATAGATATTTATTTATTTATTTATTTATTTATTTATAGTAAGGCTAATAATACTATATAGCTCCTAGATCTAGGGCCCAGGACTAGGTAGTAAGGTATTAATAAAAAGTTCCTTAGCGCTATTAGCTAAGCTATAAAACTAGTACCTATATAGAACTATAGGGGTTTATAAGAGAATACTACGCGCTATACTAGAATATAAAGTAGTAGTTCTACTAGTAGACTTATATATTAATATAACTACTATATAAAGAATAATTATAGTATAAGGCTACCTAGTAAAAGNAAATATACGCTAAATACTAAAACGTATATAAGGATCGAGGGCCCCTTAAAGAGGTAATACGCCTAAGTATACTAGCTAGGAAGCCCTCTACCTATAGGTAGTAAAGAGAGAAAAGAAAATANAAAAATTATTAGCTTACTAGGCGGAGACCTAGCGCTGTATTAATAGAGTACTACTATAGTAATAGAGGATAAGAGGCTATTAGTATAGATAGAGATCTACTATACTTATTATAAAATAGGTAGACCTTAAATA
>NW_027137712.1:0-20550 GCF_001692895.1 Cenococcum geophilum 1.58
CTAATTCTGTGTTCTGTTCTGGTTCGTGGTCCGTAGATATATTTGAGTTCCTTCTCAGGAAGAAAGGGTAGTTGAGCTTTAGATAATGTTAGCGACTCAGTCAATCGAGGCACGAGCACGGCAAGAGGGACGCGCAAGCCTGTACGATTGGTAGTCTATAAACGAGGATCTAAAGCTAGAGAAAGGAAAGGAGAAGAAGAGCAGCGCTNGTCGAAGTAGGGTTCTTTTTATGCGGTCTTCTAGTCACGTGACCGCGAAGTTCTGCCAAGTTCTGCCAACCAAGTTCTGCCAAGTTCTGCCAGGTTCTGCCAGTGCCGTAACAATAACTCCGCTACACGTACTGGACGTAGTCCCCTCGCTTGTGCTAGCTTTTAGAAGCCTTCCAAAAAATGACCAAGCCGGGGGTTGTCACGGGACTCACCTGTTTTCACCCGTTTTGACGTTCCTGACCCGTGCTTACGTTCGTCCCGTAACGCCTATGATACGTCCCCCTATAACTCCTATTTATTTGCACCTAGTACACGAAGTCTTCTTTATCTAAATGTCTTGTATTTAGCACGCATAGTTATATATACGTAGCCTTCCTAATTCAGTGATCTTCTTGGACTGGAGTGGAGTGGATCTGAGCTCAAATCCACTCCATCCAGCTAGTAAATTGTTTAACTCCAAGAGCTCCTTGGAGCTCCAGTAAATTTATATACTAAAAATAGAAAGGCTTAGCATTGGCATAGTGTTGTAAAAGGAAGAGTAGATGTAGGATAACTGACTAAAAGCTACCTGTATCAGTGTGGCTTTCCATAAATGGATTAGGCTGCAATCCATTATCGATATGGACTCGTCCATACCTCTCCATATCCATACGCTAATCCATACTCCTTAGAATTGTGATACGTATGTGTTTGTATCAACTTAATGATACAATTGAGTCGTATCCAGGGGCACGAAATACGTATAGTATTGTATGCTCGTTTGGATGGTGACTGTCTTCTGTATTAAAGCAGACTACATAGTCTATATACTGATGCGTCCCTCCCCCCTGATTAGTCAGTGCTTCAGGGGTGCACCAGACGCGTAAGCGGGTAGTTGGTGCACCGAACGCGTAAACACGCACTTGGTGTACCGAACGCGTAAGCACGCGGTTGGTACAACAGGTGCTGTAATTATACAGTATGTCTATCCGTTTAATTTCCGCACAGACCCTATAACAAAAGGGGCATATATCGTTAACTTAGTTGCTAGGTTAATAGGAGTCGCGCTATGCATAGGGCAGATTACGGTTCTGGCAGAATTTAGCAGAATTTAGCGGACTTGGCAGAATTCGGCAGATATTATAGATATTGCAGATATTATAGATATTGCGGATATTGCGGATATTAGACAGTCTATTTAAGTTATTATTTTAAGTTTTTCGTCTGAAATACCACTTCGTTTCCAATACTTTAAACACTCTACTCTCTTAAGGTTTTCGGCTCCTATCTGCGCCCTGTGACGGCTCGCATAAATGCCTCTGAACTGAAGCTTGTGGTGTCAGGTGACGAAGTCACCTCGCCTATATGTATTGTTCCGCACAGCCGTGCCTGGCGTCAAGCCAGTCACTTGCTTACCTTTTGCGGGTTTGTGTGGCTGAGTGGTGCGGAGCTTATCACCTCACATGTGGATTGCTATCTTATATATACTGAATTACTTTCTAACCTAAGTTTCCAATTGGTTTAAAATTTGTCCTGGTCACGTGGTAAGGACCGTGCTACCCCATCAAATTCGACCGACCGACCTTAATACTTACACTTGCGATGCACGCCCTAATAGTAGGTAAATAAGATTTCTATTTATATAGACTTATAGAGCTTATAAAGCGCTTTGAAATGGCACTACTTTTATCTATATATCTTAAGGCTAAGTAAAACTATACTGATATAAAGCTTTAGAGCTCTACGGAAAAAATTTCACGGGGGGTGCACGGAGCTCTGCACGGAGCTCTGCACGAAGCTCCGCGAAAACTCTACACGATACTCCGTAAATACTCCGTAAAAGCTCTACACGAAGCTCTACTTAAAGCCTATCTGGAGCTCCAAAGCTCTACTAACATGCAGCACTAATACTAGGAAATCTTATCTCTACGAATAGCTCTACAACGGCTCTACGACGGTTCTACGACAGCTCTACGATTGCCCATACAGTCGCGCGTGCAATCGTCCGTACGGACGGCTCTGCACCGTCTCTACGACGGCTCTGCATCGTCTACGACGGCTCTGCTATCGCCCATAGAGTCGCCCATACGATCGTCCGTACAAACGGCTCTGCATCGTCCGTACAAACGGCTCTACGTCGTCTCTACGTCGTCTCTACGAACGGCTCGCTCTGTATCGTCTCTACGACGGCTCTACAACGGCCCTACGAACCGTTCTACGACGGCTCTGCAACGGCTCCGCAAACGGCTCACGAACAGCTCTACGATGGGTCTACTATTGCCTATATAGTCGCCCGTACAATCGTCGGTACGAACGGCTCTGCATCGTCTCTATGACGGCTCTGCATCGTCTCTATGACGGCTCTGCATCGTCTCTACGAACGGCTCTACGAACGGCTCTACAGCGGCTCTACGGCTGCTCTACCAACGGCTCTACGACGGCTCTACGATGGCTCTATAACGGCTCTACGAACAGCCCTACGAACAACTCTACGAACGGCTCTACTATTGCCTATACAATCGTCCGTACGAACGGCTCTCCAACGGCTTAGGGGGAGCCGTGCACGGAGCTCTGTCCAAAAACTGTCACGTGCGTATATAACTACGCGTACACAACCACCGCGTACAACCACCGCGTACACAACCACCGCGTACACAACCACCGCGTACACAACCACCGCGTATGCAACCCTTATTACTACCACTACTCTATAGATCTCCCCCTTAACCGCTTATTTTGTGACCGTTGTCGTTGCGCTAGGTCTATTTCTGAATACCCCTTTAATTCTGACGGTCTCCGCCTTACTGCATGTATTTACTGCCAGTATAGGCAGAAGGAGAGGAAGGAGAAGAAGCAGGCCCGATAGCCTCCGCAACAGCCTCCACAGCAGTCTCCGCAGCAGCCTCCGCAACAGCCTCCGCAGCAGTCTCCGCAACAGCCTCCGCAACAGCCTCCGCAACAGCCTCCGCAGCAGTCTCCGCAAGAGCCTCCGCAAGAGCCTCCGCAGCAGCCTCTGCAGCAGTCTCCGCAACAGTCTCCACGCTACTGCTCCAGTTGTAACCAGCTGCGCCAACCATTCCAATTTGGTCAGTTTAAAACTTGCGAGATCTGCCTTATAAATAAGAAAGCTCTACGCCAAAGGTCTAAGCAGATACTACGGAATCAGCACCGGCCTCCGCTACGGGAGTTAGCGCATACACATCTATAGCAATGGGTACAGCAGGCTGGCGAAGAGGAGGTTCGTACTGCTACACGGTTATCTAAGGGCTGGGGACCGCTCAATTGGTTTAAGCGGCGGCCATTAACTATAGATGATTACCTTTAGGAGATTAAGCCACAGAAGCAGCTACAACAAGAGGAGCAGTATAAACAGCGTAAGCAACAACGGGTGCAACGACAGGTGCAGCGGCGGCAGCTTCATGAGCAGCGGGTACATGAGTACCAGCGGGTACAGGCTATTGGCGGGGGCGGGGAACGGGGCAGTAAGAGCAGTACTAGGATTGGCGGTGGCGGTGGTGGCGGTAGTGGCAGCAGTAGCAGCAGTGGCAGTGGCAGTGGCAGTAGTGGCAGTGGTGGCGGTAGTGGCAGTGGTGGTAGCAGTAGCAGTACTGGCAGCAGTAGGGCAGTAGCAGGGCAGCAGTAGGGCAGACTGAGTTTACAAAGCCAAAAGCCCGCCGCAGGCGCGAGAATTCCGTTAAATTTACCCAAGGAACCAAATTGCTGGCTGTAAGTCAGCAATTTGGAAATTTTCCTTGGAAAATTTAACGGAATTCTCGTCTCTTATATACTGAGTTAACTTTTAACCCGAGTTTCCAATTGGTTAAAAAGTTGTCCGGGTCACCTGATTTTTCACGTGTTACCCCATCAAATTCGACCTCGCGACCAATATACTTACACTTACAATGCACCCCCCAATAGTAGATATATAGGATTTCTATTTATATAGTTTTGTAGAGCTTATAAAGCGCTTTAAAATGGCACCACTTTTGTCTATATATCTTAAGGCTAAGTAATACTATACCGATATAAAGCTTTAGAGCTCTGCGGAAAAAATTTCGCGGGGGGTGCACGGAGCTCTGCAGGCTCCGCATCCGCAAGCTCTACGAGCTCTGCAAAAGCTCTCCACAAAGCTCTACTTAAGGCCCTATCTGGAGCTCCAAAGCTCTACTAACATGCAGCACTAATATACTAGGAAGTCTTATAATCGTCTCTACGAACGGCTCTACGACGGCTCTACGACGGCTCTGCTATCGCCCGTTTAGTCGCCTATACGATCGTCCGTANAAACGGCTCTACATCGTCTCTACGACGGCTCTACCATTGCCCATACAATCGCCCGTACAATCGTCCCTACAAACGGCCCTGCATCGTCTCCACGAACGGCTCTTTATCGTCTCTACGAACGGCCCTACGAACAGCTCTGCATCGTCTCTACGAACATCCTACGAACGGCTCTACGACGGCTCTGCATTGTCTCTACGAACGGCCCTATAAACGGCCCTACGAACGGCTTTACGAACGGCTCTACCATCGCCTATACAATCGTACATACAATCGTACAAACGGCTCTCCAACGGCTCAGGGGGAGCCGTGCACGGAGCTCTGTCTAGAACCTGTCACGTGCGTACATAACTACGCGTACATAACCACCGCGTACACAACCACCGCGTATCAACCACCGCATACACAACCCTTGCGTACGCAACCCTTATTACTACCACTACTCCATAGATATCCCCCTTAACCGCTTATTTTGTGACCGTTGTCGTTGCGTTAGGTCTATTTCTGAATACCCCTTTAATCCTGACGGTCTCCATATTACTATATGTATTTACTGCCAGTATAGGCAGAAGGAGAGGAAGGAGAAGAAGCAGGCCCAACAGCCTCCGCAGCAGCCTCCGCAGCAGTCCCCGCAACAGCCTCCACAGTCTCCGCAACAGCCTCCGCAACAGTCTCCGCAACAGCCTCCGCAACAGCCGCAGCAGTCTCCGCAGCAGTCTCCGCAGCAGCCTCCGCAGCAGCCTCCGCAACAGTCTCTACGCCACTGCTCCAGTTATAACCAGCGGCGCCAACCATTCCAATTTAGTTAGTTTAAAACTTGCGAGATCTGCCGTATAAATAAGAAAGCTCTATACCAAAGGTCTAAGCAGACGCTATAGAATTAGCACCGGCCTCCGTTGCGGGAGTTAGCGCATATACATCTATAGTAATGGGTACAGCAGGCTGGCGAAGAGGAGGTTCGTACTACCGCACGGATATCTAAGGGTTGGACACCGCTCGATTGGTTTAAGTGGCGGCCATTAACTATTAATGATTACCTTTAAGAGATTAAGCTATAGGAGCAGCTATAACAATAGGAGCAGTATAAACAGCGCAAGCAACGTCAGGAGTAGCGGCGGCAGGTTCGTCAGCAGCGGGTACAGGAGCACCAGCGGGTACAGGCTATACATTAGGTATAGATACAGGAGCAGCAGCAACAAGAGCAAGAGCGGCGGCGGCAGCGGGAGGAGGAGGAGAAGGAGCAGCAGCAGCAGCAGGATATTGACTACTTGGATAATAGTGGCTGGGATAGTCGCTGGCAGCCTAGACGGAGGGGCGGTAGGGGCAGTAGGGGTAGTAGCAGCAGTAGGGTAGTAGTAGGGTAGTAGTAGCAGTAGTAGGGTAGCAGTAGGGCAGTAATACAACAGTAGTATAATAGTAGGGTAGTAGTAGGGTAATAGCAGGGCAGTTAAAGCTTTAATGCTCTATATTTATTATATTTTATTCTTATTTCTACTTTATATAAATATATATATAAATATTAATAGTATTTATAATAGTGTTTATAATAAGTTAATTAATAGTCCTTATAGTAGGGTCTTTAGTATATTTATAAGTATCTTATATAACCTTTTTAAAAAAGAATTTTATTTTAAATATAAAATATATTTAATAATATAAAGTAGAAATAAAAGTAATAATAGAAGTAATTACCTAAAATTAATAAAGGTAGTAAAAATAGAAGTTATAGCTATAACTAAAGTAGTAAAGTTAGTAAATTAAAAAATAATTAATATAGTATATAAAATAATAAAATTAGTAATAGTAATAGTACTAAAAATAAAGATAAAGATAATAGAAATAAAAATAGTTATAAAAGTAACGAAAAAAGGAATAATAAAGGAGTAACTAAATAAAAAATTATAAAAGTAAAGTAAAGTATTAAATAAGTAATATAAGTAGTAGTATAGGTAGCAATAAAAATAATAATAAAAGTAGTATACTAATAGTAATAGTAGAAGTAGTAGTTTAGATAAATATAAAAGTAATATTTATAGTAATAGGTATAGTAATAGGTATAGTAATAGCTAAAATAATTATAATAATAATAAAGTAAAGTAAAAGTAGAGATAGTAATAATATATATATATATGATGGTAATAAAGATAAAAAAGTACTAGAAATAGTATTAGAAATAAAATAGTAATAAAATAGTAATAAAATAGTAATAAAAGTGGTATTAAATTTAATAAAGTAAAGTAATAATTAATATAAAGTTATAAATAGTATATAAATAATAATAAAAAAGNAAATAGTAGTAATAATAATAAGTAACTAAAGTAGTAGTAGTAAATAGTAGATAAAGTAATANTAAAGTAGTAATAAAGGTAGCTATAGATTAGTAAATAAAGTTATAGTAAAAATAATAATAATAAAGTACTAAATAAAAAAGAAATTAAAATAGTAGCTAAAATAGTATAAGTAGAAGTAGTGGTAATAGTAATAAAAAAATTGTATTAATAGTAAAGGTAATTAATAATAAATAAATAAAGAGGTAACGTAGTTAACGGGGTTTTAACCGCTCCCTAGGTTATAACCGCGCTAGNNTACCGCCTGCTGTTTTAAGTAAAGTTTTATTATTCTGCCAAAATTAAATTAATATATATATTTAAAAGGCGGNATGTCGTGATAAGGCTTACCTAGGCGTAATAGATATAACCTAGGTAAAGTTTTAATGTTTAAAATGGTTATAACCCAGGGAGCGGTCAAAACCCCGTTAACCACGTTAGCTAAATATAAAGTAACTTTTTATAAAATATAAAAGTTAACTAAAAAAGTTTAATTAAGCTATAACGTTAAAAAATGATATAGGAAATATTTATTTATGGCTTTATATTATCTCTATAATAGTTTTACTAACAAGTCTATAAACGGCACTATAATAGTTCTACTAATAGGTCTATAAATAGCTATATAAACGGCTATATAAATACCTATAATAGTGTTTATAATAGGTTTCTTAATATAGTTCTAAATAATTTTCTATATAGGGTAGTAGTAGTAGTAGTAGTAGTAGTAATAGTAGTAATAGGGCGGTAATAGGGTAGTAATAGGGCAGTAGTAGGGCAGTAGTAGGGTAGTAGGGCAGTAGTAGGGCAGTAGTAGAGCAGTAGTAGGAGTAGAGGGAGGAGTTAGGCAGTAGCAGGGCAGCAGTAGGGCAGACTAAGTTTAGAAAGCCAAAAGCCCGCCGCAGGCGCGAGAATTCCGTTAAATTTACCCAAGGAACCAAATTGCTGGCTGTAAGTCAGCAATTTGGAAATTTTCCTTGGAAAATTTAACGGAATTCTCGTCTAATGAAGATACTAAGCTAAGGAGAAGGAAAGGTGGCCGCGAGGACTTGTGTAAATAAATAGGTAGCGTGAGCCGCCAAGGCACTAGTAGTAGACGAGCTAATAGTAAGAAACAGTAAGAAACTGTTACGGCGCTGGTGGAAAACGGTGGATCTTGGCAGACGTTATCTCAGGTGCCTCAGACCCTCGGTAAGGAATCCACCTCTGCGCCTTTATGCAGCACTTATGCAGTGCTTATGCAGCCCACGTCGCTTACGTGGTCAATTCCTCACCAAGGGTCTGAGAGAAAATGGGCGCTTACACCTTATAGTTTCCTCATGCTTTTAAGATGGAACTTTCCCACTACAACTTATTTTTCTCTAAAATTAGGTAAGCTGCTTCTTAGCTATAATAAGAAGTAGCTTACCCAATCTTAGGGAAAAATAAGTTATGGTGATGAAATGCGATCGAGGTTCCGATACAGCTGGTTGGGTTGGCCTGGTTTCAAAAAATACATTTTTGAACTTTAAGGCTGTATATCGACCCCTAATACGTGGGCTAGCTAATTAAATTAATTAGAATACATAAGAAGAAGAGGTTATAATTCAAATGCATCAACAACTGTAGCTATAGCTGCTGAATTGGCCCTATTATGGCTGCTTGAAAATAGCATACGTTGAAAAAGTGGCCTGGCTTACAGCAAGCACGCGCCCATTTTCTCTCAGACGCTTCGCAGAGGAATTTTGGAGGGTTACAGGGGGCTGAGTTATGCAACCGCCACAAGTTCCTCGCGAAGCGGCTGAGGCACCTGAGATAAGGCAGACGTGGATTATGGTAGACGCGAGTCACGTGACTCGAGGACCGCATAAAATATCGAGCAGCGCTGCTATTCTTCTCCTTCCTTTCTCTAGCTTTGGATCCTCGTTTATAGACAATCCAATCGTACAGGCTTGCGCGACCCTCTTGCCGTGCTCGTGCCTCGATTGACTGAGTCGCTAACATAGATCGTAATATAGATATATATCGTTATATACCCCATATCGTAATAAGGGGGGTTTACTGTATGCCTCCCTTAGCTGACTCCTCTATACCACCTGCCACCCAAAAGAGAGCCCATGAAGAGGAACAAGCCACTACTAGCTCAACACTCAGCGATCACGATTCGCGTGAGTTCGACGATGTTACAGCCGCTCGCAAGGATCCTAATCACCAGATTGGTGAGCCATCACTAAAGCGACGGCGCGCCCGTGAGGATGAGGCTCTTTAGTCGTTCGCCCTTAATGAGGCTCCAGTAGGCTTACCAGCAAGAGGCAAATCAAAACAAGAGCTCTTCTACTGTAAGCGGTGTTCCGATCGTGGTGTCGCAAAATCCTCCTCAAGTGCAACTGCTTTCCGTCGACACCTTAAGAACACGCATGGAATCCTTACTACACCAAAGCGATCCGAGGTTGATATGAATACCGAGGCTACACTTGCTGCATTGTTTAATCGACAAGCTGAGAAACAAGCAACTGGGCGAGATCCAAGAACTACAAAAGTCCTACAAGAGTCGGTGAACGAGAAGACCTTTCTTGACTCCCTTATCTACCTAATCTTCACTCGAAATCTTCCTCATACAATTGTTGAGTGGCCAGAGTTTCGAGCCTTCTTACAAATCTGCAACTACACGTTAACGGAAGAGGGCGGGCCCTTATACAGATCTCGCAGGAGCGTGCCCATTCTAACTGGCAAGACGTTTGTGATCCAAAAGGATCACATAAAGTTAAGGCTCCAGAGAGCTAAGTGGAAGATCCACTTCACTACTGACTGTTGGACGGCCCCAAACAAGACAGCTTACCAAGTGGTTACTGCTCATTTTGTAGACGAATTAAGCCAGCTGTCAAAAGCCACGATCGCGTTGAGAGAGCATAAAGAGGTGCATGGAGGTGAACAGCAGGCGGAGGTGATGATAAAGGTGATTGAGGAGTACGAGATTCCTGAGAGCCAGATTGGTTACCTTACTAGTAGGCTTCATTTCCTGCCTCTGCTACCATCGAGTTCCATACTAAATACACCTAATTTAGGTGACAACCACGGCAGCAATGATAAGCTCTGTCGAATTCTGCAAAAGCGCTTCCCTTCTTGGAATGCCGTACAGCACCGAATTCGCTGCATTGGCCACGTCATCAACCTCGCAGTACAAGCCTTCCTTTTCCATAAAGACGAAGAAGCTGTTGAAGTCGCGATTCAGGCAGCAGAGGAACTCCAGCGGGAGGAGCAACACTTGAATACTCACTCTGAAGGAGAGTACAACCAAGACGAAGCTACCCAAGAGAAGTGGCGAGAGATCGGAGCCCTGGGCAAGATACACAATATCGCCGTGTGGTTGAGGCGTTCGACAGAGCGATATCAAGCCTTCCTAAAGCTGGCCAAGAAGATGCTGAAGCGCGATAATGATACAAGGTGGAACTCATGGCTTCTTATGCTGGAGTCAGCAATAGAGCTTGAGACTAGATGAGCATAGGCGATAAATAAGCGGCACAATAAGAAAGTTGCTAATTGTCAGGGTTGAGTCGCATTGTGTGGTTTTGGCATGACAACATGCTTACCTCAGCAAGCTCAGACCATAGAATCACTTAGCGGACATACGTATATCCGCAAGCGGATATCGCTAACCTTTTTTGTCAAAAAGTTGATTCTATGGTATACTGGTGTTCCTAGGCTTGGCGCCAAGCTGTGGACACCATCGTGTCAAGTGATAGAATTCAATTATTAATTCCATCACCACTATGCCTTTTAATCGTGCTAGAATTGATGTCGACCTTGTTCAGCTTATATAGCAATTATATATGGAATTCAGCGAACATTACTAACTTCGTATTCCTGAGCACGAGTATTTGATTCAGCTGATTTAATTGGCTAGTTCTTATCGATAACGGTTGGACGCGAATTGCCGTGCTAAGGGATAGGGCTGCACCAACTGCACCCCTAGCACCATCAAATGGAATGCATGGATGGACCCGGAGACGAAGTGGGACCTGCGACTTTTATCAAGGTCAAACGTCAGCGGTGAGCGGTTATCGGCAGTTCGATGGCTAAATCCCTCAACGAGACTTGCAATCACGGTGTGACGATGGTGAAGAAAGTGCAGTAAATAGCGATATGAGGGAACCCCCCACGCATCCTTCCCTATTCCAGCCGCTCCATGCTTTGCTTGATACGATTTCCCAAATAGCTCCATCTTCCTCTAATTCCTAAAGACGGTTCGTTCGTCGCGCTTCTCTAGGGCGTTTCCACACCATGGTATCCAGAAATAGCGTGAACCCCTGCGTCCCGCTGGTTGAAAAGGGCGGCTTTATGCCTCCATGCGTGGTGTGCTGCCCAACCACCAAGGCGTTATAATTAGCACTGAGCAGCGAGAACAGTGTGGTTGAGGGAAGCGGGGATAAAAAAAAAAACTCACTGTTACGGCTCGTACAAATGCCTCTAAACCGAAGCTTGTAGAACGTCAGGAAAACGGGAGAGTGGTAGGGGCTAGCCAGGGGCTAGCCCGGGGCTGGCCCGGGGTCATTTTAGCTGGATCCGCTGATCTGCTCATGTACACTTCTTTACGCTAGCCTGGGGCCACTTTAGCTACTTTAGCTACTTTAGCCACTTTGTATCTAATAGTTATAATATTTATAATATTTCTTATAGCCATAATATTTATAAAATTAAAATTTTTAAAATTAAATTAATAGCAGTTAAAGGGGGGAGCCTTTCGCAGAGGCTCTAAATCGTTAATTGGCTAGTCTAGATAATCCGCTACCCGTATACTGATTTCCTAACTAGGTCTAATGCCTATTTACCTGCCTGTCTACCTGCCTGCGTATCTGCGTACCTGTCTACCTGCCTACGTACCTACCTGCGTACCTGCCTGCGTACCTGCCTGCGTACCTGCCTGCGTACCTGCCTGCGTACCTGCCTGCGTACCTGCCTGCGTACCTGCCTGCGTACCTGCCTACGTACCTGCGTACCTACCTACGTACCTGCCTGTCTACCTGCCTACGTACCTGCCTACGTACCTACGTACCTACCTGCGTACCTACCTGCGTACCTGCCTACGTACCTGCGTACCTACGTACCTGCCTGCGTACCTACATACCTGCCTGCGTACCTGCGTACCTACGTACCTGCGTACCTACCTACCTACCTGCCTGCCTGCCTGCCTGTGTCTGTTATAGGAGCTCTACGTCTTTTTAGGGAGACTACCGCTCAGGCTTTGAGCGATTAATTGAGGAGCAGGGGGGAACCTCACGTAGAGGCTCCAAATAGTCGATTACGGTATTCCCGATAATCTGCCGGTCGTGTACCGATTTCCTAACTAGGCCTAGGGCCTGCCTGTGTCAGTGTCTAATTCAATTTAGGGGAGGAGTTGGTTCAAACAGTGGTTATCTAGGGTGCCTCCCTAGGAGGCCTTAATCCGATTTAATTCGGTAATAGGCTGTATCGAGGCTCTGGTTCGATTCGATTGATCGATCGATTGAATTGTTCATGGTGTTTGCTGGCTGGTCGTTGTCGTCTGGTTCTGGCGACGGTCGTCTGGTTCTGGTTATAGTCTGCTAGCTATTGTTCTGGTGCCTCCCTAGGTAGGGAGGATGTAAGAAAGGGTAAAAAAATAAGGTGGCATTTAGGTGTACAAGGGGTATGTAAAGACACGTGTTGAGGCTATCGGGAATATAGCGGGGACCCGATGGTACTTAGGATAATTTAAATAATTAGGAAAAATTAAAGTCCTACTAGAGCCTGCTTAGAGCCTATTTGAAGCCTACCAGGAGGCCTTTAGGATTTTAATACCCTAATAGCAATAAATATAATAATAGTAACAATATTTATTTTATAGCTATAAGCTAGCGTATAGCTCTAGGGGGTCAGCTAATATGGCTAAAAGCTAGCGTATAGCTCTGGGGGGTTAGCTAATATGGCAGAAAGCTGGCGTATAGCTCTGGGGGGTTAGCTAATATGGCGGAAAGCTAGCCCCGGGCCCCAAAATCACTTTTAGCAAAACCAAATTTCGTGCGCCACCTCCCGTTTTCCTGACGAATGCTGTATTACGAAGATACTAAGCTAAAGAGAAGGAAAAGGGGTCGCCAGGACCGATGTAAACAAATATGTAGGGTGAGCCGCCAAGGCGCTAGCTTTAGGCGGGCCAATCGCAGGTCGGCAGAATATGGCAGAATTTGGCAGGTAACGTGCAATAGCGCTGTTACACTCACAGCCAATCTGCCGACACTAGTATTGGAGAGAAAAAAGAGGAAGAGAGCTAAAAGGCTCAATCTATGTGGGGAAGATGATACTAGGGCTCAATTCTATAGTCTAAATCGGATTAAGGTTGCCCAGGCAGTGCAGGCAGAAAAAGAGGCTCTAGATGTTGGAAATCAAGGATCATTACCGCAGTACATCCGTACAAAATTATCATTTTTACCACTTAAAAACATTAAAACAAGAAGAGGTAAATACTTTTCTAAAAATAATTACAACTATCTCTCTATATATTTAAGTGTTATTTATTAAATATTAAATTATTTACGTATAGGACGGGCGAGTAGCCGGGGTTTGTCAAAACCCACCAAACTTCAACATCTTCTTAATAAAACGTGATACCTCAACGCAATAGTCTTAAGAAGCAGTCAAACGAAGCGTACATACAGCTTGCTCTCCAGGCTATCAAATAGTATAGCACGGTATGGTATGGTATGGTATTCATTTACGTCCGGTAGTGGGGTTAAGCCCTCCTCCTTATGAGCCTCCCATAGGGCATATTGGGACGTGCTAAGCTGTGGATTTACGGTATTGCAGTACCTTCCGCAGAAAGCATTTCCTGATTGCTCTATCTACAAAGGAGATTGTCCACTAGTGTACTTCCGCCAGTTGAAGATCCTCTTAGTTTGGGTTGGTATGAGTGGCTTGTCGCCGTGTGTTCGTGCCTGTTGGCCGTTCCAGGCTATCAAACAAGACGCGAAGCTCTCTATTCCACGAGCTGCAGCACTCTATAACGTGCCTGAACGAACACTAAGGCGAAGACGCGACGTAATGCTCTCACGACGCGATATTACGCCCAACTCAATGAAACTCCTTAAGACAGAAGAGGAAACTATTGTCCGCCACATAACGTCGGTGATAGGGTTATGACGGCGATAGGGTTATGACGGTCGGCTACTACCGCCTTCCTAATTTGGCTTACGGTTTGGAACACCAAAATACTGCCCCCTTCAGCGAGCGCGCACGACCAGTTTCTGCCCACGTGTAGCCACAACCATTTAGTAGGGGGGTTTCGATGAACCGTTGAAAGGTATATGTTGGAAGATATAACTAAATTTTAGTGCACACTAGCGCTTCCTCTTACGTCAAGCGTAATCAATCAACGCTTTGTTTAAAAAGGGTTTCGATAAGAAGCGAATTAAACTGTTGATTTTACCGAAAAGCCCCGCAATACTAACCTACTGCCGCCTCACCACCATATTAATATCTTTAGTAGTGCTATGGATGGTTGTTTACAAGCTTCGCTTTGCTTGCTCAACCTCATCGCGAGCTTGTTGGGCGGTATTAAGGGGTCGGCTTGCTCGGTCGGGCGGAGTATAAACAGCACCAGCTTTACGTCGCATTTGCTCCATTAAATTAACTGTTCGGCCTACCTCACGGATAGGATCGAAAGGCATATCGGTAACGATAAACTGTGGAAAATATAAGGGTAATTGATGTGGTAAATAAAGTGTTATATACGCTCAAAGTTCCGTTGAATTTTTTCAACGGAACTTCTGTGGTTTGCCAAGAATTAAATCTGTTGGAAGGTCTTACTAACTACATACTGCTAGTATGTGCTGATTGCTGGCTGATCGTTTGGCTTGAGTTGAATTACCTTCCAACAGATACTTTTCAACGGTTTGTCGAAACCCCCCTAGTGGCAACTAAGCGAGATTAGATGTGGAGCACTCGTCAAAAAGGGGCGGAAGCTGGTCGTGCACATCTGTAGCGCTCGCTGAAAGGGCAGTATTTTGATGTTCCAAACCGTAAGCCAAATTAGGAAGGCGGTAGTAGCCGACCGTCATAACCCTATCGCCGTCATAACCCTATCACCGACGTTACTCGACCTTGAGGCGCGATATTAAGTAGCTGAAAACTGGGTTTCATATCGAGGTACGTGGGTTATTGAGAGGGTGGGCTAATGACTGGGGTGACATCTTAGGTCTGAGTAAGAATATCCATATGGGTCGCTAGATAAATGACCTCTTGACTTTTTTGACCTCTTGACACCTCTTAACAACTTGTTTGACCTTACTGACACATACTGACACATACTGAATAGCAATCTAGTATTATTTTTGAGAATGGCAGCAGCCCAAGAAGNCTTGACCAGTNCGNTACTCATNGCTAGCGATGCCGGCAAGCACCGCAACAGTCTTTTNATGGAAGCGACTCGGCATTTTGCCTCGGATCCAGGTACAATTAAGANCATCATNCCATGCACGCCATTCCAACGAGACGTAATGGATTGGACTGCCCACGATAAGCGGCGTGCTGTTGGCCATGTTATCTACGAGATCCCGGAGAACGTCGACATCGAGCGCTTGTTCGCAGCTTGGAAGGAGGTTGTGCGTCAAACCCCGGCCTTGCGGACCTGCACATTTACGTCAAAATCCGGAGACCATTTTCAGGTCGTGCTGTCAGAGGCTTTCACGTCGATGCACTTGACCTGTCTGGACATGGTTGAAGCGGTCGTCGAAGAAGAGGCTGCTGCTGCTGCTGGGGGTCAGCGCAATCGATACACCGTCCTCGAGAATCCGATCACAAAGCAGAGAATGCTTATCTGGACATTCAGCCATGCCCTAGTGGACAACGCTTTCCGGGAACGCATCCTTCGAAAGATTCTCACAACATACGACGGTGGTAAAATCGAACGCTCTCCGGGNACAGAAATGATAATAAATGCTCTCGCTAAGAATCTGGAAGGAGTGACCCAGTTTTGGCAGCAGCACTTTGACGGCTTGAANGCCTCTGTGTTTCCTGCTCTATCGTCCCACTTGACTGTGCCCCGTCCCAACGCGCAGGCAGAGCATCGCATTTCCTATCCAGGCTNGGCTCAGCAGAAATGGGGAAACACGATCATTTGTCGAGCGGCGCTCGCAATACTCCTTGCTCGATATACGCATGCATCGGAAGCTCTTTTCGGCGTCTTGGTAGAGAGAGCTCCCTTGTTCAATGGGGAGCAGCATTCGATAGACGGTCCAACACGAACCGTCGTCCCCATCCGCGTTCTATGTGATCTTGACCAATCCGGGCTGGATCTTATGCATGCGGTCACTGCCCTCGATACTGCTATGCGCGAGTTTGAACAGGTTGGTCTTCACGGCATCCGTCGCACTGGAGACCACGGGTCTGCCGCCTGTGAATTCCAGACCGTGCTGGCAGTCACTACTGGAAACGATCTACAGGCGCTGAGTTCTGAACTTCATCACACTATTATAGAATCGGATAGGTTCGTGCCTTGCACCGATCGCGCCCTTTTGCTCAACTGCCAGATGGACGACGATTCGGCACTACTACTCGCACGATACGACCCCAGCGTGATTGATGCCCGTCAGATGGATCGTTTCCTAAGACAGCTGGGGTGCCTGATTAAGCATTTTCAGAGCCATGCGATCGATCTACCTTTGCGGGAGCTTGACGTCGTTACGCAAGAGGACCGAGCGGAGATCGAGAAATGGAATTCGGAGCAGCTCCGGACAAGTGAGGTCTGTATACACGATGTGATAGCCAAGAGGGTCGCTNATACGCCACGTACAACCGCTGTGTTTGCTTGGGACGGGGAATGGACTTACGCCGAACTGGACAGTATGTCCTCGCGCCTCGCGGGGTATATCCAACGCCTTGATTTAGGCCGTGGACAAGCGGTACCACTATGCTTTGAGAAGTCGAAATGGGCCGTCATTGGGATGCTCGCTGTGCTNAAAGCTGGCCNAGCGTTNACACTCATCGACCCAACCANCCCGCCNGCCAGGAGTACTCACATCTGTCNACAAACTTCCGCCACAATTGCTCTCACTTCNAAACTCCACTGNGATGCCATGCGCACTCTCGTGCCCCTCTGCATTGTGGTCGACGACGAATTTTTCCAGTTACTGTCGCCTGGTGAAGATCGATTCATACCCACCACGAAGCCGCAAGATTTGGCCTATATTCTCTTCACTTCTGGCANCACAGGANAGCCAAAGGGCAGCATGATAGAGCATCAAGGATTTGTATCATGTGCCCTCCAGTTTGGTCCCGCACTCGGAATTAACAGCAGCACACGCGCTCTTCAATTCGCCTCATATGCTTTCGGCGCGTGCCTGCTAGAAATCTTGACTACCCTAATGCATGGTGGTTGCGTCTGTATTCCTTCCGAGGATGATCGCATGAACGATGCTCCAGGGTTTATCAATCGCGCAAAAGTTAACTGGGTAATACTCACTCCTTCATTTATCGGGGCCATTCAACCAAAAAGTGTTCCAAAACTTCAAACACTGGTATTGGNGGGAGAACCAATGACGGCAGAAATGAGAGATACCTGGGCTTCGCGAGTTCAGCTCTTAAACGCTTATGGCCAGAGTGAGAGCTCAACTATCTGCAGCGTTACTAAAGTCAACTCATCTACTGCTGAACCGAACAGTGTCGGCCAGGCCGTAGGCGCCCGCTTCTGGATCACCGATCCTAACGAGCCCGATAAACTTGCACCGATCGGCTGCATTGGCGAGTTGGTAGTTGAAAGTCCAGGAATTGCACGTGGATATCTCGTTGCTCCGCCACCGGACATGTCGTCTTTCTTTGCAATCCTTCCTGCTTGGTATCCGGCGAGGCAGCCGCTCGACACTTTCAAGTTCTACAGGACTGGAGATCTCGTCTGTTACAGATCTGACGGTACCGTTGTNTACCTTGGGCGAAAAGACTCTCAGGTTAAGATCCGAGGGCAGCGCGTAGAGATGGGCGAAGTGGAAACTTNTTTACGACAACAAATTCCTAGTCACTTGACGCCCGTAGTCGAAGCTGTCAGACGATCGCACTTATCCAACAGCATGACCTTGATTGCCTTTCTGATAGGGCCATTTCAGGGTAGGGAGGACAGTGTTAATACCATGTTGGAAGAAGATACCTACATCTTAGAGAGTAGTGCTGCGAAGCGCATAAACTCGAAGCTGCAGCNGGTTATTCCCCAGTATGCCATTCCGTCTCACTATATTCGCATCAAGCATCTTCCGACCACTGCAACTGGGAAAACAGATCGAAAAACGCTTCGATCNATNGGCACCAAGCTACTCGTCGAAGTAGTTCAGAACGTGACGTCACAACAGGAAGAAGAGTTCGGCTCATCGACNAGTACAGGACTAANACTGGAACATATTTGGTTTCAAAGCCTGAATCTCTCNCCTAACTCTCAGAGCCGCAAAGCGAACTTCTTCGAGCTGGGCGGGGATTCTATTGTGGCGATCAAAATGGTNAANATGGCTCGGTTAGCTGGCATGTCGCTTAGTATAACAGACATATTTNAGAANCCCTCGCTTGCTGGTNTTGTAGATGTGATNCAGCGAAGCTNGACCCGACACAGTCCCATCCCCGCGACGGTGTACCGCGGGCCGGTCGAGCAGTCGTTCGCCCAGGGCCGCCTGTGGTTCCTGGACCAGCTCAACGTCGGTGCGTCGTGGTATCTCATGCCGCTAGCGTTGCGNATGCACGGGCCACTCCGCNTCGAGGCCCTCGCCACCGCTCTGCGAGCTCTAGAGCAACGCCACGANACCCTACGGACGACGTTCAAAGAGCAGGACGGCGTGGGCGTGCAAGTGATTCAGCCGAGCAGCACGAAGGAGCTTAGAATCATCGACGTAGCAGCCGACCACCATGGCAGCTATACTCAGGCGTTACAGGAGGAGCAGACGACCCCGTTCGATCTAGCATCCGAGCCAGGGTGGAGGGTGTCGCTGCTGCGGCTGGGAGAAGACGACCACATACTCTCCATCGTCATACACCACATCATCTACGATGGTTGGTCCCTTAATATCTTGCGCCAAGAGCTAGGCCAATTCTACGCCGCGGCGCTCCGGGGTCACCACCCGCTGTCGCAGGCGAAGCCGCTCCCGATCCAGTACCGCGACTTTTCCGTGTGGCAGAAGCAGCCAGAGCAGGTGGCCGAGCACCAGCGGCAGCTCGAGTACTGGACCACGCAGCTGGCGGACAGCGCTCCGGCCGAGCTTCTGACCGACCTCCCCCGGCCAGATGTACTGTCTAGTCGTGCCGGCGTTGTTGAGTTCGCCATCGAGGGACCACTGTACGATAGCCTTCGAGCCTTTTGCCGAGTCCATCAGACAACCTCGTTTGCGGTGCTGCTGGCGGTGTTCCGCGCAGCTCACTACCGCCTCACAGGCGCCGAAGACGCCACCATCGGCACGCCTATTGCCAACCGTAACCAGCCAGAGCTGGAAAGTATAATTGGATTCTTCGTCAACACCCAGTGCATCAGGATCGCGGTCGGAGACGACGACACATTCGAAACACTGATACGCCAGGTCTGGTCCACGGCGACGGCCGCCTTCGCGAACCAAGATGTCCCCTTCGAGCGCATCGTGTCGGCGCTTCTGCTAGGCTCGAGGGATACGTCCCGGAACCCGCTGGTACAGCTCCTATTTGCTCTCCACTTGCAACAGGACCTCAGCAAGATCGAGCTGGAGCGCTTAGTATGCGAGCCCGTATCGACGGCTATATCCACTCGCTTTGATGTAGAGTTTCATCTCTTCCAGGAAGAAGGGAAGTTGGACGGTGTCGTGTACTTTGCTACCGACTTGTTCGAGCCCAAGACTATCCACGGCATGGTCTCTGTCTTCCAGGAGATCCTACGCCGGGGCCTCGAGCAGCCTCAGACGCCGATTGCGGTCCTGCCGCTTACTGACGGGCTGGCAGATCTTCGCAGCATGGGTCTGCTTGAGATTGAGAGGACTGACTANCCCCGCGAGTCAAGNGTGGTCGANGTCTTCCGCGAGCAGGCGGCNGCTTGCCCAGACGCGACCGCCGTCAAGGACTCGTCCTCGCAGCTGACCTACGCTCAGCTGGACCGGCAATCCGACGAGGTCGCCACCTGGCTGCGCCGGCGCAGCATACCAGCCGAGACACTGGTCGGGGTGCTGGCACCTAGATCGTGTCAGACCAATCGTCGCCTTCCTCGGCATCCTCAAGGCCAACCTGGCATATCTACCACTGGACGTCAAAGTTCTAGCAGCTCGCATTCGAGGCGATCCTGTCGGCGGTGCCCCCGGCCACAAGCTGGTCCTACCTCGGTTCTGGATGTGTCTGCTCCAGAGATCAACCTAGGCCGACGTCGAGCTCGGTCTCTGGATCGATGACAACTCTGAGGCCATAATGTGCCAGATAACAGTACACGCGCCAGTCCTGGACCCTCCGCGCACAAGCCTTGCATATATCATCCTTTACATCTGGATCGACGGTCAAACCTAAGGGGGCGTTAAGGTTTGAGCAATCGTGAGGCATTATAGGCGATCTCGTCCAAAACCAGAGGCCAACGTAGTGTCAAAGATGACCGGCAGGCAACCGCGTCTGCACCCCATTTATCCCAACCACATCGCTTTCGGGACGCTTGCGGCTACTGTGGGAGATCTATGCCGCCGCCTCCTTAAATGGCGGCGGCCATTAGTCCTGCATTGACTATTGTTACGCACCTAGAGCAGCAAACGCGCTCCCGAAAGTTGCTGTTTGCGCGAGAAAACACCATC
>NW_027137712.1:20575-21971 GCF_001692895.1 Cenococcum geophilum 1.58
ACCCCTCGCTTGCTGGTATTGTAGATGTGATTCAGCGAAGCTCGACCCGACACAGTCCCATCCCCGCGACGGTGTACCGCGGGCCGGTCGAGCAGTCGTTCGCCCAGGGCCGCCTGTGGTTCCTGGACCAGCTCAACGTCGGTGCGTCGTGGTATCTCATGCCGCTAGCGTTGCGNATGCACGGGCCACTCCGCNTCGAGGCCCTCGCCACCGCTCTGCGAGCTCTAGAGCAACGCCACGANACCCTACGGACGACGTTCAAAGAGCAGGACGGCGTGGGCGTGCAAGTGATTCAGCCGAGCAGCACGAAGGAGCTTAGAATCATCGACGTAGCAGCCGACCACCATGGCAACTATACTCAGGCATTACAGGAGGAGCAGACAATCCCGTTCGATCTGGCATCCGAGCCAGGGTGGAGGGTGTCGCTGCTCCGCTTGGACAAAGACGACCATATCCTCTCCTTCGTCATACACCACATCATCTCAGACGGTTGGTCCGTCGACATCTTGCGCCAGGAGCTGAAGCAGTTCTATGCCGCCGCGCTCCAGGGCCAGGACCCCTTGGCGCAGGCGAGCCCGCTCCCAATCCAGTACCGTGACTTTTCCGTGTGGCAGAAGCAGCCAGAGCAGGTGGCCGAGCACCAGCGGCAGCTCGAGTACTGGACCACGCAGCTGGCGGACAGCGCTCCGGCCGAGCTTCTGACCGACCTACCTCGGCCAGCCGTGCTGTCTGGCAAGGCCGGTACAGTCCAGCTCACCATCGAGGGGCCGGTGTACGAGCGCCTCCGGGCCTTCTGCCGAGCTCATCAGACAACCACTTTCGCTGTACTGCTCGCGACGTTCCGTGCAGTCCACTACCGCCTCACGGGCGCCGAAGACGCCACCATCGGCACGCCGATTGCCAACCGCAACCGACCCGAGCTGGAGAGCATGATCGGCTTCTTCGTCAATACCCAGTGCATAAGGATCACAGTCGGAGACGACGACACATTCGACGGACTGGTGCAGCAGGTCCGGTTAACAGTAACAGCGGCGTTCGCGAACCAAGATGTCCCCTTCGAACGCATTGTGTCAGCCCTCCTGCCCGGCTCACGGGACACATCGCGAAACCCACTGGTGCAGCTTATGTTTGCCCTCCACTCACAACAGGACCTCGGCAAAATTGAGCTGGGGGGCCTTGTAGGGGAGCCTGTACATGCAGCTTTATCGACCCGGTTCGATGTAGAGTTCCATCTCTTCCAGGCGGTGGGTCGTCTCAGTGGTAGCGTGCTTTTTGCAACGGACCTGTTCGAACCCGAGACTATTCAGGGAATGGTCGCCATCTTCCAGGAGACCCTACGCCGAGTTCTCGAGCAGCCTCAGACGCCGATTGCGGTCCTACCGCTTACTGACGGGCT
>NW_027137713.1:0-21921 GCF_001692895.1 Cenococcum geophilum 1.58
TACTAAAAAAAATTTTATTTATAATATTAATATACTAAAATTAACTTCTTTTATAATATTAATATACTAAAATTAACTTCTTTTATAATATTAATATGCTAAAATAACTTCTTTTACAATATTAATATACTAAAATAACTTTTATAATATTAATTCGCTAAAATAACTTCTTTTATAATGTTAATATGCCGAAATTAACTTGTTCTACTATATCTNNACGCTTATTTTAATACTTATTTTAATACTTATCTTAATACTTATCTTAACACTTATCTTAACACTTGTCTTAATACTTATCTTAAACTAATTATTTTCTATTTTCGTAAATTTGATTTTGGTATGTTAATATACCAAAATCTACTTCTTAAACTATTTACTTCTCTATTAACCGTAAAATCCAACAAAATTCTCCTACTAAATTATTGCTCTCTACTACCTCTAACTGTCTCTTCCTACCTAAATATAAAATTAAACTTGAATCCGATCCTAAATTAACACTAAACCCTTCTAAATATTGCTGCTAATAATCCCAAACCTGCTCCTTATATCTAAAAATTATTCCTAAAACACCTGCTAATAATACTCCTTTATACTAATAATATCTATCTAAAACTCTCCAATATCTACCTAACCTATTACCCTTCTACCTATTGCAAATCTCCTGTGGAACACCGCACCAAAAATAACCTGAAAACTTTAAAAACTTAATCCCTTCTTTAATTATCTTAACCATCTCTTTTGCTTTCCTACTGTTAACTCTTATATATTGCCTTAAATCGTGATTATCTACCTTAACTCCTACCCCTTTATATATTCTACACCAACCCGCCTACTTTTATAACTGCTGTCTTAACCATTTCATCTCTAAAAACTCCTCCTATCTACTTCTAATTAATTCTTTTTACCCTACTCTTCTCTCCTACTACTGCTAATAAAACTTATACTAAACGCTAACCCTCTTTATCTCCATTTCCCTCCTAACCTCTACCCCTGTCTCTATAATCTCCCTATTTACTACCTCTAAAACCTCTCTTTTTACTATATCCTCCTCCTCTACCTCTTCCTCTATCCCACCACAAATATTATATAACTCCTCCCTATTCTTATAACTAACTTAACCTTTCTATCTATCTAAATATCCATCTAATACTACCCTTTTATATATTCTTAACCTATTTAACCCTTATATATACTTTTCTACTAACCTAACCTCTTCTTCTGTCTACCCTTTGTCCTCCTACCTACTTTTACTACCTTCCTCTATCGCGATTGCCTTACTTCGGCCTTTATCCCGTCCCGCTTTTCTACTCTCCTATATATAATCTAACAACGTTCGCGGCCGGTC
Source organism: Cenococcum geophilum 1.58 (assembly GCF_001692895.1). Lineage (NCBI taxonomy): Eukaryota > Fungi > Ascomycota > Dothideomycetes > Gloniales > Gloniaceae > Cenococcum > Cenococcum geophilum. The sequence goes on from NW_027137713.1 coordinate 1,346, forward strand.
TATATAAATAATATACCTAATATCCAGTATATCTACGCCCATCCCTAACGCGCTTATCGCTACAATAATCTACTATTTTCCTTCCATAAAATTAATTAACATGCTATCCTTTTCTACTATATTATAATGGTACGCATCACAACCTAACCCCTCTATAATTCTTTTTACTTTCCCAACTATGTTATAATATACTACCACCTTTCCTATCCTGTATCTACGCACTTTCTTTCTAATTAACTCTAAAATAACACTCTCCTTCTTTTCTCGTCTTCGCAATCTACCTATATTAACCACTTAATATGCTATATTAACCCTTACTATTCTCGCCCTAAATATCTTAACTTAATCTTTCTTAAAATATATCTGATAATACAATTCCTCCTCTTTGCCTAGTAGTAATATCGCCGTTAACAATACTATCTATATCTCCGCCATTATTAACTTCCCTAACTACTGCATTTGCTTTTAGAACGTGTACCTATGGTTTAAAATAATATAATACTCGTTAATTACTATCCGGTCCAACTGCTGTGTTGCTTTTAATTGGTTTAAAAACATTATAAAATCCTCGCTAACCGCTAATTCTAGCGTCACTAAAATAATTACTGCCGCATCCGGTGGATGTTGGCCCTCCTACTCTTCGCATGAAATCCCTAACTTCTTATAACGTCGCTTTATGTCCCTATGTAACACTATTAACGGTACCACTATAACCGTTGTCCCGCCTTATTCCGCCTATACCGGTAATATAAACAACATACTCTTGCCTGCCCCTATTAGCATTACTATAACAACCAGGCTCTCTCCTACTATAATTGCTTTAATTACTTCCTCTTAAATCCCTCTAAACCCCGCTTCCTTGCCCATTATACGCTTTAACTATACTCCTACGTCCATCTTCTTTAACCGCCTCCATTAATCTATTCTACCCTCTTCTGCCTCGCTCTTAAATAGCGCCCGCTTCCGTTTCTTTAATCCTATCCCTTTTGTAACTGCTGATTTAAACCCTAAAAACCAATACCAATCTATGCTTAACGCCCTAAACTATTATCTCTTATCTACCACTACCCTGGCCTGCTCTATAATTGCTTACGCGTAAATTAAACCCGCGATATGTAACGTGTGTCCCGCCTGCTCGTCTGCAATTGCTCCTATAATATTCTCTTTATTCCATTTATTCTTTTCCTCGCCCTCGTCCGTATGGAACGCCGTCAATCTACGCATAAACTTCCTACTTATGCCGATTGTAATATCACGGTATAACTAAATCGTTAATTCCTGCCCTAAACCTACTCTACTCTCGCGCTTTAACACATTACGCATCCGCTCTAATGTCTACTTCTTCCCGCTTAGGTCTGCCGGCTATATATACAATAAAATCGCCTCTTTCTCCTATACTATTGCCTCTATATGCTGCTGGAATGGTAATACTAACTATAAATACTATACTAATAACTTACCCACCTCCCGTGGTAAATATCGATGGATAATCTTAATGTCTCCGCTTATTGCGTAACCCTTATAGTACCGAGTCATAAATACTACTATACCGTCCTTAATAAAAATATTCCGGTGTCCGCCTTTTACTGTATTACTATATTGGACGCTTAAAACTTCTAGTCCTCTTCCCGGCTGTCCTGCTGCTATATATATTAATACTATTAACTTCTCCTAGAACTCAACCACACGCAATATATACGACTTAACGCCCTATTAATTAACACCCGACTTACTGCCTGGCTTTAAAAACTTCTTCCTAATTACCGCGTCTTGTCCTACCCGGTTAAATAACCATATCTACCCGTCTACTGGCAACTTAGTCCGGTGGTCCTATAAAAAATTCCATCCTAGTTGCTTGTCCGTCGGATTATCCCGTAACAACTCCCACGGGATCTTTAGTACTTAGTGCACTTTTTTGCTATTAAATAATAATAAATCCTCCGCTAATAACCGCCGGCTCTCTATAACTAACCCGTGGATTATACTGCGGAACTGCGCCATATTAAAATATAACCCCTTATATAATAACTCATTGTAACCCATCCACTTAACGTGGCCTCTTAATGTCGTGTTATAATAGATTTTTAACCCGTATATCCGCAAATCTAATATCTACTATATTGGACCATGACTCCCCCGGACCATAAACTTGTCTATTATTTCCTTAACAAACTATAAACACCCCCTTTTATATAGCCTTGGTAAATTGGTGCTGTCGTCGCTCTTATACGCGCTATCGCTATTAAATTTATCCTCTTTAAATGGCTCCGATAACTTTAACGCCTACTAGACTACTATGAAACGGGCAACCTTAATAACCGCCAATAAAATGGGCGGGTACTGCTCTAGCCCCTTTTATCCATCCTCCTTAACCCCTAAAACCGCTAATATATATACTAACGCGCTATCATACTCCTTCCGGGTAATTGACTGGTTTAATAATTTAATGCAAAAATTCAAACACGCCTTCTGCATTTTTGTTAACCGTTCCGGCTTTCCGTCTTTTTGGCCTCCCTCTAGTTTAATATCTTCCATTTTATCTTCTATTTTATCTTCCTCTATTTCATCCACATCTATCTCATCTTTATCCCTATTATATTCTTCTCTTTTATCATTATCCCGTTCGTCCTCGTCCACCTAGTCTTTACCATTAACTTTCCGCTCCGCCTTATTAATTAATGCTTCCCATGCCTCTTGTTACCAACGGGTAAATTGATATTTAGGGCTTTTCCACTTATATTCCCTCTGCGTGCGGGCAAAAAACATTAATATCTACTTCTACGGTCGTGTATAGTCGCCAATCGATTTTTCGTCCATGTACGGTTGCAACGGCTAATATCGCGTCTGGTACTTTTCCGTCCGAATCGCTTCTATATGTATAAATACACCAATCCTTTCAATAACTAATGTCTAGCTAAACCGCGCCAATTTATCCATCGCCTCCTAAATTGCTGCTTTAACCGGTTCTTCCTCCCCTTTTAGATCCGCATTGGGCTCTGAAATGTATACTATTAAATCTGGTCTTTTTATCCCTTCTAAATACGGCTCCTACTGCGTTTGCTCTAACTATGGGTTAACCTCATCTCTTTCTCCCTTCTAGATTGTTGTTTGCGCCCTCTTCTTAATGCTAGCCTATTTTCCCGTAATCTTTTTGCGCAACTGCGCCTACAATGCCTCGCTATCTACCAGTACCGCCTATCCCTTATCCACCGCGCTCTCCTCTACTTGTCGTACCTCAAAATACTATAACCCGTAACGGCTAATAAACAACCGCTAATAATGGACACTTTTCGCACCCTTTTAGACTCGCCGCTTAATTCTTGCCGCCTTTGTTTTACCTAACCCTCCACACTTTTTTACTATCAACCACTAATATACTTTACGCCAATGCTCTTTTATACTTTTTAACCCTTAGTAAATGTAATAGCAACGGCCTAAGTCTAACTTGCATAATAACCCGTCCTAGTATAATGGTAACTGGATAATCGGCTGATCCATATAATTGGGTACCTCTAACTTGCTGGGATACTGGATTAAACCCGGCTAACTATAAACGGCTTCTCTAATTAAACCGGCTTCTTTACGTGATAACTTGTGGTTAACCCCTTATAAATGGCCCTTAATCTAATCTGGCTATACTCTATAGCGGCATTCCTTACAAATCGGTAATTGGTACTTAACTAAATGGTTGAAATACTTCTCTTTAACGTGTACTTCTGCCATTGCTAAAATTTTTATAATTAATCTAAAATAACGCGTTGTGGTAACGTATTATGGGGGAATAGGTTGGGGGTATGTTATAGGGGAACGCGTTATAGGGGAACGCGTTATAGGCGAATCGATTATCTAGGGCTAGTAACCAGCCTCCTTAAATTATATGGCTACTAGCCTTTCCTAGATAGATAAATCAAGTTAAGTATTATATTTTTAACATTTTGGCATACTAATATGCCAAAAGGGGGTCAGGTAATTTTTTATTTTTTATTTTTTTATTTTAAAAATCATACTCGGTTGGGTATTGGCAGCAGTATTACATTTTAACTGCGACTTAATAGGGTGTCTGTGCATCCTAGCCTCCGTATCTTACCAAATACCTAACTTAACAAATGTAATACATTTACTCTATAACTATGTCGAATATCTACCTGCAACTTACCTAAGTGGTGCAACTTGCTATACTAAATAACATATTTAAATTTAGGGCAATTCCAATAACTTTTCGTCAATCTAACGTACCTCACTCTAACGTTTAGTATATACTATAATCTACGCATGGATAAGCTTATCTAAGTTTATTAGAGCACTAATATTTTAATCCAACGCTTTAACATTGCCTTCACCGCCGTGGGATACTTAATTTTAGCATATTAATATATAAAATAAGCTAATTTAAATATGTTGAAATAAGCTAATTTTAGCATGTTAACATGCCGAAATTAACTTTTTATATAAAAACTGGGTAAAATTTTCTATTCCCCCCATTACTAGAATAAGCGAGCGCTACTACACAATGGCTGCCCCTATAATATATTAACCCCCCACCCTAAGTCACTAGCGTTCGTCTTCTGCTCCATATCCTATAGTACACCGTTGCCTTTTTACGCCTCCGTCGGCTTGGGCCTTACCATTAACTAACTTAGCTAATGGCCGTTTCCTTGCCGGCAAGTAGACCCGAAATCCTAGGAAGTTATACCATTCCCTACTAACTATACAATACTCTGCTCTTCTAGCCGCGACGTGCCCTGGTGCCTCTTGTAAGCCTTATATATATACTGTTCCCGCTATCCAGAAGCCATAAGTTGCCTATATGTCCGCGATCTTTTAATTAAGACCATAGTCGCGCTTAAAACCCCCACACTTTAGATGCTATCGGGATATAGCAATAGCCACGTGTCGATAGACGGTAATATTCATATCCGTCTTTAACCAGGTCTTAGCCTCTCGCCTTATAACCGTCCTTAGGCGACAGCTGTCCTAACTGTCACTACCTTTCGCCCAGAGAAACGGGGAGGGCGGGTCCTTGCGTTTATAGACTAATATCTCCATCTTTTCCCAGAAAGGTAGGATTAGCTATAGGTAATATATTAGCAGCTCGCTTACCTCCCGGGGCAAATATTAATAAATAATCTTCGTTAACCCGGTCACGTTATACCCTTTATAGTAGGTAGTAACGGTGCCAACCACTCCGTCTTTAATAAAAATGTTCCGGTAGTGTCCCTGCGCGGTGTTAACGTGCCGCAAGCTTACGAGCTCCGTTCCTCTGGCAGGTTGTCCTAAAGTTAGGTGAATTAATAGTAGAAGTCTCTCAAGAAATGTCTCGACCTTTAAAACGTATAGCTTTACTACCGCCTTCTTCCACCTGACTTGGCCTTCTTTAGTTAGATAGACAAACTCTTTCTTTAGCTAGTCGTTTGCTAGAACTCGATTAAGTAGCTACCTATCGCCGCCTTAAAGCTAATCTAAGTTACGTAGGTTTTATAGGAAATTCCACCCTTTCTTATTACTGCTATGATTATTTCTTAAGCGGTGGATGTGTAGCGTAGGGACGATGTCCTCTTGGCACTCGGACGGATATAGAAGCAGGAGTTCCTCTAGCTGGTCTTGCGTAAGCCGAACCTGCCTAGCCATAAATTCTCTAAAGTCCGCCATCCATAGTTTTAGAGTCTTGTATTTAACCGTTTCTTTATCCTCCGACCAGATTATATACCCTAGACTTGTCGTGCTATTTAGATAGGCTTTCGCGAACGCCCGCAGTTAACAGGCCTAGTTAAACGCTGACCGCGACCCGCGCACTATAAAGCGCTCCCTTATATTATCAACCATGTCCAATACGTACTTAACCTTACCTTCTTTAGCCGCGACCACCGCTCTCTGCAGAATAATTATCTGCGCTATCTTAATAAACTTGGATAGGAAAGGCGAATAGGCCAACGGATTAAGAAACACGCCACTCTCCTTTCTCTTATTAATCCCTAGCACGGCAAGGAATCCAATTACAACGCTATTAAAGTGACTGCCCCTAAGATTATGGTCTAGGAGTGATACGCAGAGAAGAAGGCAAGCCTTGTCTAAGTTAGCCTGTATCTCCTTTACCGCATTTCCGCGCCCGCCCTACGGACTTATTTCCCCTTAATTTACGAGTAATATTAGCGCTTCCGCGAGCCTAACTATATTATCCAGGCACGCTAGCTACGATGTTATAAACTAGTAAGCTAGCTAAGTCCGCTAATTAGGCTGACTGGTGCGGTACGCGAAGCAGAGCAACCTCTTCCAGAGGCCCTTATACTTACGGTACGTGCTCTTTTATAACTTAATTATTAGCATACACTCCAATTTCCCCGAGTTGCCTATAATAAAGCTATTGATCTTTGCCTGGTCAAATACTCCAATCCTATCCTCACGGATAGATAAATGTGCCTATTCTATGACGCGGTCTAGGCTTTCTATAAGGAGCTGAAGCGCGGGTTTGGTTGTAGGGTTGGTGGTATAGCCTAGTGGGGCAACTTCCGCAAGCTTTAATCCGTTAAAATAGCGAGGCCACCGCGTCATCTTAAGCCAGGGGGACACCTCGGTCTTTGTTATCCAATTAAGGTAGACCTTAGCAGATTCCTCAAGTTCCCGCTTGCTTCTATTTAGCTCTTTATTAATTAAAGCGCGTAGGAGCTTGTCCTTCTATAAGCGCGGTGCTGGTCTTTAGTCTTTTTAAACCTCTAGCGTTATAGTGGTAACACGGAAGAACGAGCTTTAGTAGCCTATCGCGAAGAAGCGCTGGCATGTAATCTTTTGCCAAAGAGGTGCAGTATCTATGTTATCTTTAGCATCTTGGGGGACCTGAGGCTGGCCGCCATGACGACGTGGGACGGCTCGATGCAAGTTTGAATGATTTTCCATCGACTTCTCTTTAGACTTCCGGCCGCAGCATATATACGGACAATGGCTGCACTAAATACTGTGGTAAAGTCTAAGGCCTGGAACGGGAGGCGATTCCGGAGGCGGCGTTTTAATAATAATATTGCGCGGGTCCAGAACGCTATAGCTATTAAGGATTTGCTTAATGATCTTTTTTACGCCTCTTCCTGGCCATCCTTTAAGCGCTTAAATCTTGGTATGGTCTGTATAATGCGTATGTAGGTAGGTTCTAAGGTAAGCCGGTGGTACCCCTAATTTATAAGATATGTAAATAAGTACGCCAAAATCAGGAAGATAGTTGAAAAGGTCTATAAGTAGGGATAAAAGACAATATAGTATGGCTGGGGGGAAGAGGGGAGGAGGGGGAGGAGGGAGAGGAGGGAGAAGAGGGAGAGGAGAGAGGTTATATATAAACGGATTTATGTCGCGTTCTTAACGCGTATTATAACGCCTTCTAAGTCGCAATTTTATTCTTCTCTTTTCTTTTTTTCCCTTTTTGTTCCCCCTTTTTATTCCCCCTTTTTATTCCCCCTTTTTATTCCCCCTTTTTTATAGGCCGCTGTCTTAGGGGCTTATAGCACGTAAGTTGGAGAGATGAGGACAAGAGTTGGTGCATTAGGTTGTGGCTAAATTTAGGCATTTAGTGCTGCTAAATCCTACGGCCACAAACCTAGCGCACCAACCCTTAGGCGGTAGCGGTGTTGGTAGTGGTGTTAGTAGTAGTATTAGCAGTGGCGTTGGGGTAATTGGCGTTGGGGTAGTGGTAGTGGCGTTGGGGTAGTAGTGGCGGCAGCGGTAGAAAGGTAATGTTCCTCTGACCGCCCGGCTAGATACCCTATAGGGTGGATTTGAGGGTAGAAAAGATTTGAGTATATTCCTATAGTATACCTAGATAATATTATAATCTACTCTAAAAACAAACTAGAATATAAAGAGCATATCTATAAAGTCCTATAACGGCTTTAGAAAGCTAGCCTCTAAGCCAATATTAAGAAGTTAGAATTTAGTGTTAAGCGTATAAAGTACTTAGGGTTTATTATTAGTATAAATAAGATTAAGGCAGACCTAGAAAAGATAGCCGTAATTAACTAATAGGTACCCCTAAGGACTGTAAAGGGGGTGTAGTTATTTTTAGGGTTCTATAACTTCTACCAACGCTTTATTAAGAACTACAGCAAAATTACCCGGCTATTAAGCCTACTTACCTATAAGGACCGGCCCTTTTACTTTAACACCGTATATAGGCAGGCCTTTAATAAGCTTAAGAAACGACTAGTTTCTACTCCCTTACTCGCCTACTTTAACCTAAAACGGCCCTTAATACTAGAAACCAATACCTTAGATAGTATTATAGCTGGCGTTTACTCCTAAAAGTAGATAAACGGAGAATAGCACCCTGTTGCTTACTATTTAAAGACTATAGTAGATACTAAGCTAAACTACCCGATTTATAACAAAGAAATATTGGCTATTATCTATAGCTTTTAGCACTGGCGAGTATAGCTAGAAGGGACCCCTAAACCTATCTAAGTGGTTTTAGATCATAAGGCCTTAGAATATTTTATAATAATAAAAGCCCTTATAGCCTGGCAGGCGCGCTAGGTAAATATCCTATCTTAGTTTAACTTCCTAATTATATATAGGCTAGGCGCCACTAACTATGCGGATGCTCTTATAAGACGTAAATAGGACCTAAATAACCAGATAGCCGTGAAGATCTTATTACGGACCCAGACGCTACTATAACCAGAGCACCTTAACCCTCGGATATAGGAAGAACTAAGTACTAAATCTTTAAGCGCCAAGATATGTCCCATTAACCCCACGGAATTTAACCTTATTAATAAACTACTATAAGTAAACCGTACGGACCCTTCTCTACAGGAGTACCGCGAAAAGGCAAAGGATATTACCAGCCCATAGTCCCTTAAAAATAGACTACTTAAGCACTAGGAACGGCTAATAGTAGTAAAAAAACAAAACTTACAAACCCGGCTTATCACCAAAGCACATACCTAGGTCTCTACGGCCCACCCCAGAAAAAATAAGACCTGTAAGATTATTGGTAACCGTTACTACTGGCCCGGAATGGTTATAAATATTAACCGTTATATACGGAACTATAGCAACTGCCATAGGTCTACAATTCTATAAGATAAGACCCTAGGACTATTAAAGCCACTCCTAATACTAGAGCGCCCCTAGCAGCATATCTCTATGGATTTCCACAAACTACTAATAGACCGTGACGGGTACGATATAGTTATAATCTTAGTTAACCGTTTTAGCAAACGCCCTTTTTTAATCCCCTATTATAAGAATATTAATGCTAAAGAGGCGGCCTAACTATATATCCATTATATATACCAAATTTACAGACTACTAAACACTATTATATCGGACCACGGACTATAGTTTATATCGGCTTTCTGGAATAAGTTTACTCAGATCCTAGGAATTAGGCTAAAGCTTTCTACGGTATACTACCCCCAGATAGACGGTTAGACAGAGATTATAAATTAATACTTAGACCAAAGACTTTGGCCCTTTGTTAACTACTTCTAAAATAACTGGGGCGAACTGCTACCTCTAATAGACTACGCCTAGGCGACCCTACCCTATAACTTTATGGGATTCGCACCTATCTAACTAGAAATAGAGTACCTATTACGAACAAGCTTTAACTGGGATAGACTAGAAGGACTACGGACCGTACGCGAGAAACTGTCTTATAAGGAAGCCCAGCAGTACGCTAAACGCTTAGAGGAAGCCTGGACGGTAGCCCGTATAAATCTAGAAAAGGCCCAAAAATCAATAAAACAGCAGGCAAATAAGCATAGGCGCGAGCCCGACTTTACTATAGGTGATATAGTCTGGGTTATAACAAAGAACTAGAAGACGGAACGGCCAAGTCGTAAGCTTAATTATTAGATGGCAGGACCGTATAAGGTCCTTAAGAAAATAGGCAACTTGTATAAAGTAGAGCTCCTAGATTCGATTAAGGTTTACCTAATCTTCTCGCCGGATAAGCTACAGAAGGTAGCGAACGACCCATTACCTGGACAAAAGAACGAACCCCCCCTACCGATTTAAGTTAATGGCGACGACGAATGGGAAATTAAAGAGATACTGGCCTGTAAGCTAGTAAGGAAAACGCTAAAGTACCGCGTTAGTTGGAAAGGCTATGACCCAGATCCTACCTGGTACCCTATATAGAACTTTATCGGCAGTCCCTATAAGCTTTAAGAATTCTATAGCTGTTACCCTAATAAACCGGGACCGCTAAAGTACCTAGATGAATGGATGGAATGCTAGCATAATAAAGATAATAAGCTACTAGAAGAGTATAAAGATAAGAACGCCCTATAGGCGTAATACGGACATATAAAGCCTAAGGGCAGGCTTTTACAAAGGGGGGGGTAATGTTACGGCACTGGTAGAAAGCGGTAGCTATAGTAGACGTTATAGTAGACACAGGGCTTATATGACTCTTATGTGACTAGGGATTGTATATAACTCCTCGCGTTGCTACCTATCCTTTCCTTTCCTTTTCTCTAGCTTTAGATTCTTGTTTATAGACAATCCAATCGCACAGGCTTACGCGACCTTTTTGCCGTGCTTATGTCTCGATTGACTAAGTCGCTAACACCCCTTAAGACGATGAACGTACTTAGGGCTATCTAGTGGGCTATCGCAGCATGGCATGAAATTAGCCCTTAAACCATAATGAATTGCTTTATGTATTTAACAATCTTTGGACCCTATGAGGGCCCCTAGGGTACGCCAAGTAGGTATAGCGAGCCTTAGCTTAAGGCCGAATTAGAGGTGTATTTATAACAGCTTAGCCAAGCAGGGTAAATTAGGCAATTAATTCCTATTAGTAACTTTATTAATATAAATAGGGAGGACGCTTTAATAGAGCCTGAGGCCTCTATATTACAGGAAGCAATTGAGGCCTTAATTGTCGCTTTATATAACGCGCTAGATGACGAAGAAAGCGATAAAGAGGTTGAGCCACAAGTTATTAAGCTTGATAAGGCTTTAGATGCACTAGAGCGCCTTAAGCTCTATAAGGGGTAGTAAGAGGATGGTAATAAGACTCTAATTACAGCTCTTACAAAGGCAGAGAGAGTAATTCGAGGCCGTCGAGCTGCGTAGGTAAGGCAGACGACTATTATGAGCTTCTTCAAGTAGTTATAGATAGAGAAAAGAGTCGATTTAGCCCCTTGCAGCGATTAATAAGTAAGCTCGCAATATAACGTTTCTATACGGCATAACGTTTAACCCCCCTACTACCGAGCTGAACGGTATAACGAGGTTTTACTNTACTACTTATTAATTCTACTCCTACCCCTATTACTACTTCTACCCTTATTACTACTCCTACCCTTATTACTTTTACCTTTACTACTACTAAACCTACTACTACTACTACTACTACTATTACTATTATTATAACTTATAACTACCTTTATAATCTTTTATTTATTACCCTCTCCTTTATCTATTATATTATAAATTACTATTATTTACCTTATTACTACTCTTTTTTAATTACTTTTATTATTTTTACTTCTACTACTACTTTAATCTACTACCCCTACTACTACTTTTATTTTTACTACTACTTCTATTACTATAACTACTACTTATATTATTATTAATTTTATTACTATTATTACTTCTACTCCTACTAACTTTATTACTTCTATTATTCCTACTACCTTTACTACCTCTATTGCTTTTATTACTTTTATTACCTTTTTCACTACTTTTATTTTTACTTTTACTCCTATTACCTTTATTACCTCTCTTACTTTTACTACTACTACCCTTATTACTGCCATATTAACGTATTAATAAAATCGCCTCATTTTGGCATATTAACATGCCGAAATATCCCCTTAATATTCTCTTTCTACCTACCTTTCTCTTTTTAATTTTAAATCTTACTTTATTTATTAATATACTGCATTCTTCCTTTATACTCTAACCCTATTTACTCCTCTATTAACCGTAAAATGGGTTATACGGGAATGGGTTGGTTACCGGTAATGGGTTTTGCGGGAATGGGTTATGGGAATAGGTTACGGGAACGGGTTGCGGGAATGGGTTGTGGGAATAGGTTGCGGGAATGGATTGCGGGTATATATAGTATATTAATATGCTAAAATATGTCTATTTTGGCATATTAATATACTAAAACAACATTATAGATAATTGGTTATTGTTACGGCACTGTTATAGACCCTAGTTAGGGGCCCGCTTGGAGCCTTGGCCTATATATATAGACGTGTCCTTTCCTTAACCTCCTTTTAGACCTTGTCTTAGAATTCTAGTTTACTGGCTACTAATAGATTCTATTCTTTTAACTAAGCCTTTATAGTTATAGAGAGTATCCCTTCCGCTAGTAGTGTCCTATGGGAGGCGGACCGTGCGCGAATACCGGAATTAAAAGTACGCGTATAGTCACGTAGCCTTAATCCTATTAATTCTATTGGCCAGTTCTTATTGATAATAGTAGGACGAAATACACCAGCGGAAGGGATATTAGCGACTTAGTTAATTAAGAGATATGGGTATAGCAAGACAGATGCACAAGCCTATATAATTGGATTATCTATAAATAAGGATCTAAAGCTAAAGAAAGGAAAGGAGAAGAATAGTAGCGCTGTTTGAAGTTATATGCGGTCCTTAAGTCATATAAGCTTATATAACTCTGCCTCTACCATATAATATCTACTATAATCCACCGTTTTCTACCAGCGCTGTAACAGTATCTCTATAATACAGTATTCGTTTAAGCTTTAATTTAGAGCCATTTATTTAAGCTGTATCAATTTTAGTATATTAAAATCCTGATTTTGGTATGTTAATATGCCAAAACTATTAAGAATTAATCTTCTAGTGCTATAACGAGGCTAGCGTTATCAGCCTCCCTAATATTATATAACCACCAGCCTTCCTTTTCTTTCCTCCTTTAAATATTAACTACCCCTACTTTCGCTCTTAATTTTACCTTCTACCTTAATACCTCCTTGCTTCTTTTATCTTTAAAAATACTAAACTCTACTAACTCCTATACTACCTGCAACGCTACTGACGCCAAACAATGCTCCCGCTGCTATTCTACCGCTTACTACTCTATAGAATGCCAGCAGTCTGACTAGTCTATCTATAAACACCTTTGTAAACCCTTTACAAAATTTCAAGAACCTCCATCCGAAAATCACTGACGGGCTATACTTTTCCCTATACTCCTTGGCTCTAAACCTCGCCTTATATGGGTTAAAATTATCCCTTCTTGCCCGGATATGGATGGCTATGATAAACCTATCCTATAAGGCCACCTTAACATTTCCCCTACTAAGACTGATGTTGTCGGTATAAGCCTTAATATGATCTATGGTAACGCTCTTTACACCTCCGTCCTTAACGACTATGTTATCGAGTTAACTAGCCGCGACGTCTTTTAAACCCTCCTACCTAATCAAAGTATTGCTATTGTTGGCGGTAGCCGCTGGTGTTCCTAGTATAGACCCTTCCTAGCTATGGCTAAGGTTGGCCCTAGCCCCGACCCTCCCCACTACCAACATATTTCCTTAGTTGATTACCGCGATGTCGTTAACTATATATCCTGGTTTCGTGACGGTATCGGTAGCGCTACCGATAGCATTGGTGCCAATACCCACTTCGCCTATAATATCGTCTTGCCTATCAAGACTGCTAAGCTTAAAGGCGTCCGCGTTAACGCCTACGGGGACCGTTACCTATACAACCGGCCGTTGTTCGAGCCCGTTAATGTCCTACGCCGCTATTCTCTCTTCTCCGAAGCTGATGATCCCTCCCCTATTACCGAGCACTTGGGATCTGCCGCCCTGGGACTATATGCGGGTACCTATTCCCCTAATCCCCTCTAAAAGTCTAACCTCGCTTTACCTAATTACTTTAATAACCCCGTCTATAATGCACTCTATTTGTACCTAGATCCCAACAGCTAGGACTAGGGCCGCCGCCTAGAATGGCGGAAAAATGTTAAGGGTAGTATCCTGCTGGTTGACCGTAGACGGATAGACTTAGCCGTTAATACTGTTAATCACCTTGTTCTTTTCGCTTAGCACTAGCTCCTTCCTCGCCTTTATAAATGTGGAGATGATATTACTAGCCGCAGTGCACTTCTAAATTCGCTTACTATAGATGAATTTAATAAATATACGGAAGGCGCAGCGGATAAGGATTAAGAAATGGGCGGAGTCTAATAGGATGGCAGCTTATCTTTGGGAATGATGTATATATATATATATTAACCTAAATCGGATTTCCTTACCACCATTATACTACTATCTGTTGACCCAAATCGTATTTACGTACTTTGTCTTAGTTGTCTCTTAACTTATAACTAATTGCCCTCTTTCTTAATTGTATGTCTTATTAAATATCTCATTACCTATTTCTATTACTTATTGCTAACTAAGCGACGTCTTCGTCAGCCTTTTTGCTACCTATTTAATGTGTATAATAAGGCTCTAGAGCCTCTTATAATAAGACAGTGTTTTTATACTTAATTGTCCGTTTAATGATATATAAGCTTCTTTCTCTATTAAATATTAAGCTTCTTAATTACGACTCCCCTTAACCGTCTATTTCAACACTTATCTCGACACTTATCTTATTACTTATCTTAACACTCATCTTAACACTCATCTTAATACTCATTTTAACACTTATCTTAACACTTATCTCAACACTTATTTAGATTAATTATTATCTATTTTTGCAATAATTATATTTTACTATATTGTTAGGGAATTAAGGTAGCATTAATAAATAAAAAAAAGGGGGGGAGTTTGGCATGTTAACATGCCGAAATTACTTCTTTTTTAATATTAGTATGCCAAAATCAACATCACCTACCGCTTAAATTATTACAATACTCTATACTCTAAAAATTTATAAAACACCTAGTATATTCTATTACTCTTTAATCCTCCCTACCTAATTTTCTTTTCTATCTATCTTATTACCGGTTTAATATTACTTAGATTAACCTATTCTAAACCGTCCTTTTTTATCCTACCCTTAACCTATACCTTAAACTTAACTGGCTATATAATCTAATTTAACATTAATAACTTAACCAATACCCCCTTAAACTGATAAATACCCCTTTTCTCTTCCTCCAACCACTATTGCTTGGGTTTATCTTAAACCTCTTATATATACCCTGCGGGATTCCATACTTAAAATAACATAAAAACCTCTCCCACTTAATTAACCCCTTTATCCCCTTAATTTTATCCCTAATTATATCCGCCCGCTCTTTATAGTATTCCTAAATACTATAACCCGAACACTCCTTATCTACTTTACCTGCCGCCCTATACCGCTAATAACCCAACATTTACTCTTCTAACCTCTTCTCTAACACCTGTACCTCTAACATCTCTCTTAATTATAACTCCATCTCTTTAACCGCTATTAATCTTCGCCTCTCTACCTCCCGTTTAAATTTAATTATTTTTACCTCCTTCTCCTTCTCCTCTCCTAATCTATCTACCTCTATTACTTCCTCTTTTATCCCCACCCCTACTACTTCCTCTTCTATTCCTACCTCCGTATCTATTTCTTCCCCTCTTAACCCTACCTTATTCGCTCGGCATCCGTCGCACTTTTCTTCCCCGTCTTTATAACTAACCCTATCTTTCCTTCTATCCATTTCTCGGTCTAAAATAACCCGTATGCAACCTTTAGTTGTTATAAACTCCAGCATATCCTCTTTAACATCCTTACTTAAACCCCCTTTTTAAATCTTCCCCGCCCGATCGTATTGTACCCCACGTAATATAATCGCCTCACTCTTTAACCCGTTCCGCCCTGCCCTACCGCTTTTCTATCTATAATCCCGTAACTTCCTTATTACCCTAACATAGATTACCGCCCGGATCGTTAGCGCATTAACCCCTAAACCTAACGCGTTTGTGGCCGTAAAAGCCTATTATATTCCTTCTGTTAACTATTATACCAACTTGCTCTTTTCCGTCCTACTTTTAACCTACTGGTGGTAATAAACGTAGCTTAAACCCGTCCCTAACTTAACCGTCTTCTCTACCTTATCACAATACATGATTATCTGTCTGGGTATTAGGTACTAGCGCTTCTTCTCCTCCACTAATTTCTTTACCGCCTCTTCCTCCTCCTCCTAGTTGTATAACCGAATCTGGTATTTAACGTTCTTTTATATTATTACCCCTCTAGACTAATGGCTTTTTTCTTTCGCCGGTAACCCCATTAACCGTATAAACTCTACCTTGTCTCTTAGCCGCATTATCGCCGTTAAATACACTAACTATGTCTCCGTCTTAACTAAATCCTATAATCTTAACATCCGTGTCCTCTAACCCTTAGTTAAATCCAAAACGACATAGTATTTGTTGATTACTATCCGGTCCAACCTCCCTATGGCCCGCTGTCGATTAATAAAATCTCTAAAACCTTCGCTAACCGCTGATTCCGGCGTAACTAAAACAACTGACGCCTATTCGTGTGGTTTACGGCTGTCCTATTTAACGCACTTAATTCCCGCCTTATCGCAACGGTTCTTTAAATTATCCCTTAACGAAATTAATAGGATAACTACTACTGTTACCCCCGTGGAACACGATGCCGGTAATATAAATAACATACTCTTCCCGGCCCCTATACCCATGACTATAATAACTAGGCTCTTCTATTACATAATCGCCTATATAGCCCGTCCTTAGACATCCCTAAACTTGGCCCCTTCTCTAACTAACGCCTCTAACTGTTCTTAAATATCCACTACTCTTATCCTCCTCCAACGCCGGAATTTCTCCTCTATCGCCTCTTTTCTGGCTTCGGCTGCCCAACTACCCTTTTTTAGTTAAACTTCTAACGCTAACTTAAATAACAACCACCGATGCCACCCTATACTAACCCGCCTTAATGCCGTTCTTTAGGACTCGGTACTAAACAGCGACTCTATAATTAGTCTTCCGTAAATCCCCCCTCTAATCTTAGAACTATACCTAGTTTATATATTAAACGGATTATCCTCTTTATCTTCGCCCTTATCCCCTTTAACTACCGCTTTAATTACCGCCTTGTTATTAATATATTTACGATAAATCGCCTTACTTATATATCGCCATCCCATTATTGTTAATTTGACCCCTATCCACTATATTAAAACCCATTAAATCGCCCGTCTTATATAATTCATGTCCTATTTATCTGGCGCTCCTTTAGCGTAACCATTATTCTCTCCCCTTTCTTCTTCCCCTTTAACCTCCTTACCCTCTTCCCTTTCCTTTTCCTTTTTTTCTATTTGTCTTCTCTTGCCCGGCCGTGAACCCGCCTATAGCTCCTCCTTTACTAGTTCCTATATAAACGGACTACCTCCTATCCCTCTCTCCTCTATATACGCACTCTCCAACTTCCGCCAAAATAGTATAACTAACCATAAATAATAAAATAATAATTCCCTAACCTCTTGTAGTAAATAACGGTGGATAATCTTCGCCTTTCTGCTGGCCCTAATCCCCTTATGGTACCTAGTCACATACACTATTAACCTATCCTCTACGAATATACCACGGCTCTCCCTATTAGCGCTATTCTTATACTATACCGTTACCAGCTCTATACCGCGCGCCGGCTGTCCACCTATTATATGCGCTAATACTAATAAATGTTCCCGGAACAATCGCACCGCTTTGCTATACTTCCTCACCCGGTCACCCTTCTAAACCACTTCTACCCTACCTACCACTGCTGCATCTATGGCCTGTATATTAATAAACGCTTCCCTTAAACCCCGCTCTTTAACCATGCGCGCTATTAACCACTCCCTATCGTCTACGCCCCCAAACGTGTTTATATCGTATTTAAAAAAATTTTAACCCATCTTTATCTCTGCCGGGTTATCTACTAAACTGTCCTACTTAATCCCGGGTAACTTTATTGCCCCATTCGCAATCCAGCCGTCCTCATTAACGCCTAATAATAATAACTCCTTCCGTAACTCCATCCGCGTTATCTTAACTAACCTATAAATTATTAACCGTAAACCCGCTATACTAAACTTGATATAGCCGTATGACAATATATCTCCTACCCACTATATAACGCCACCCGCATTTATATTAAATCTAGTCCCTATCCCATATATACGCAAACGCAACAACTAATCCATTAGGCTGGGATTACCTCTATAACTAGTTAATGTCATAAACCGGTTGGCTATCTCCTTAACTAAATTAAAATGGCTTAGCGCTTGATTCTTGGCGTCCTCCCTACTAAAACTATCTTGTTTTATAATGTCCACTACCCGTTCCTCTCGTGTCTTTTTAGCCTGGTATAACACCAACATTTTTGCGACCGTGATTATGGCGGATATTGTAGGCGTGTAAATTAACGGGTCTTTCCATCCGCGGATATTATCCACCCCTAATACGGCCGACGCGCTAACAAACGCGCTCCTATACTCGTTATCCTTTAAATTATGGTCCAATAACGCTAATAAAAAAACCAAAACTCAATCCCCTAACCTCTCCTATTCCTCCTCGCTCTCTTTATCCTCGTCCTTGCTTTTCTCTTCGTTTCCCTCTCCCTTATTAACTTCCTCTTTAACCTCTCCTATAATTTCTTTAATCTTCCATAATCTCTTTACCTGTTAAATTGTAAATCTATACGCCAGCTTCTTTCCTTTTATTCTTTCCCCCTTCCTCTCCTCCCTATCTTCCTCTTCTTCATTTCCCGGTTTAACCCCCTCTAACATATAGGTCCGCTATATATAACTTACCATTTTAGTCTATGCCCTGCTATACGTGATTATTATTATACCCATTTATATGGCATTTAACGGCTTCTTATTCGTGTCGTTACCCATCTCCCGCCTATTAATATAATTTACCGCTAGTAACCCGACCACATTAGTATATAACGCCCGCTAGGCCTTCCAAATCACCATTTCCGTCGCCTAACACACCTTAGCTAACCCTTTCTCCCACTTTTCCGGCCTCCGGATTAAATCTTTTAACTATTCGCCATTAAAATACCCTAAGTGCTTAGCCTAACCAGCTCTACTTAACTACGCATTTGTTACATATCTAATATTATCTAGTTAGATTACTAAATCTGCCTCTTTATTAGCCTTCTCTAACTTAACTGCTATATTGGGGCAAATTTCGCGCGATACCTTACACGGTCGCATTCTGTTAAAGCCGGCTAGGTTAGGTACTAAAGCCCGCACATAAAAAAAGCCCTATTAGTATTCTCCTTATCCACAATTGGATAGGTAGGGTGGAATATATTATAAATTAGAAGATCATTTCTTAATATAGGCTATATTATTATGGAAAACTTAAAGCGGTTTCCTTAACAACTCGTGACTTAGTTTCGGCATATTAACATACTAAAACCTTTTTTTTTATTTTTTTTTTACTAATGGCACCTTATGTTACGGTACTAGTAAATTGCTATAGATTGCCGTAGATTGTGGTTATATGATGCGAAGATTGTATAAAACTTTAAGCGGCGCTATTTATCCTCTCCTTTCCTTTTCCTTAGCTTTAGATTCTCATTTATAGATAATCTAATTATATGGGCTTGCGCGTCCATCTTACGGTGCTTATACCTTGATTGACTAAGTCGCTAATACAGAGCAGTGACCTAACGGTATTTTTCCTCCCGTTAATATAGTACGGGCGTGCTACCTAGAAGGGTACACTCTGTATTACCACTTACGTTTGCCTTAAAGGTTTTTTATACTTATATCGCGGTAGTAATCTATATAGACCTTAATTAGGACCGCACTAGACGTTAATTAAGAATTAAGAATAAATAATAAATTACGGATATAAGTTGGGTAAGAGGCGTTAAACTAAAAGTAGCCTTTTAGAGCTTTAGTCTGATTTCGGCATAACAAATATACCAAAATTAAAACAACGAGACCTTTTAAAACTTTTGTCTAATTTTAGCATATTTATTATGCCAAAATCAAAACAATAAGACCTCTCAAAACAAAGTTCTAATTTCGGCATAACAAATATGCCAAAATCGAAACAACGAGACCTTTCAGAATATTTATCTAATTTCGGCATAATAGACATGCCGAAATTAAAACAACCTCAGCGATATGTAAATATTACTTTCCATCTATCGCAGTCACGTAAGGGGATATTTAATTTTTACTATATAATTGGGAGGCGCAGGGCTAGTTCTTAGCAGTTTTGCTAATACTTAGCACTTAAATCTGCTAGATGTCCCTAACNGTAAGCCTATAGCTATAAAACTATCTAACTNTAGTAGTTACACTAAGTGTTACGGCACTAGCAGAAAATGGNAGAACTTAGTTNGCAGAACTTNGNANAANTTTNTNGTTANNTNACTAAAGGACCGTATAAAAGAACCCTACTTTAACTAGAGCTNCTCTTCTTCTCCTTTTCCTTTCTCTAGCTTTAGATCCTTATTTATAGGTAATCTAATTATANAGACTTNTATGCATACTTTTTNCTATACNATGCCTTAATTAACTAAGTCGCTAATAATGTCTAGCGCTATAAGTTAGGATTCTAGGATAACATTACAAGCTATATATAAATTAATGCTTAAACTACGTTATTTAAAGATAATAAATAAAGATCTAG
>NW_027137714.1:0-21653 GCF_001692895.1 Cenococcum geophilum 1.58
TTCTTAGGCTTTATATTCTTTTTATATTTTTTAGTTCTGGTTCTTATTCTAGTTCTTAAATATATTTAAGTTCCTTCTTAGGAAGGAAGGGTGGATAAGCTTTAGATAATGTTAGCAACTTAGTTAATTAAGGCACGAGCATAGTATAAGGGGCGCGCAAGCCTATATAATTGGATTGTCTATAAACGAGAATCTAAAGCTAGGGAAAGGAAAAGAGAAAAAGAGTAGCGCCGCTTAATGTTTTATAAGGTCTTCGCGTCACGTGACCGCAATATGCGGCAATCTGTGGCAACTTACTAGTGCGAAGTTCTGCCAAGTTCTACTAACTAAGTTCTGCCATTTTCTGCTAGTACCGTAATATTACACTCTATTTAACGCTTTAAAGTTTTACCCTAAATTATATTGCTAGATCTTTATTTATTATCTTTAAATAACGTAGTTTAAGCATTAATTTATATATAGCTTGTAATGTTATCCTAGAATCCTAACTTATAGCGCTAGACATTATTAGCGACTTAGTTAATTAAGGCATGGCATAGNAAAAAGTATNCATACAAGTCTNTATAATTGGATTACCTATAAATAAGGATCTAAAGCTAGAGAAAGGAAAAGGAGAAGAAGAGCAGCTNTAGTTAAAGTAGGGTTCTTTTATACGGTNCTTTAGTCACGTAACTATAAAGTTCTGCCAAGTTCTGCCAACTAAGTTCTGCCATTTTCTGCTAGTGCCGTAACACTTAGTGTAACTACTACAGTTAGATAGTTTTATAGCTATAGGCTTACGGTCAGGGACATCTAGCAGATTTAAGTGCTAAGTACTAGCAAAACTGCTAAGAACTAGCCCTGCGCCTCCCAATTATATAATAAAAATTAAATATCCCCTTACGTGACTGCAATAGATGGAAAGTAATATTTACATATCGCTGAGGTTGTTTTAATTTCGGCATGTCTATTATGCCGAAATCAGACAAATATTCTGAAAGGTCTTATTATTTCAATTTTGGCATGTTTGTTATGCCGAAATCAAAACTTTATTCTAAGAGGTCTTATTGTTTTGATTTTGGCATAACAAACATGCCAAAATCAGATAAAAGTTCTAAAAGGTCTCGTTGTTTTAATTTTGGCATATTTATTATACCGAAATCAGACCAAAGCTCTAAAAGGCTACTTTTAGTTTAACGCCTCTTACCCAACTTATGTCCGTAATTTATTATTTATTCTTAATTCTTAATTAACGTCTGGTGCGGTCCTAATTAAAGTCCATGTAGATTACTACCGCGATATAGGTACAAAAAACCTCCGAGGCAAACGTAAGTGGTAATACAGAGTGTACCCTTCTAGGTAGTATGCCCGTACTACATTAACGGGAGGAAAAATACCATTAGGTCGCTGCTCTGTATTAGCGACTCAGTTAATTAAGGCACAAGCACTGTAAGATGGACGCGCAAGCCCGTACGATTGGATTATCTATAAACGAGAATCTAAAGCTAAGGAAAAGGAAAGGAGAGAACAAGCAGCGCCGCTCGAAGTTTTATACAATCTTCGCATCACATAACTACAATCTGCGGCAATCTATGGCAATTTGCCAGTACCGTAACATAAGGTGCCATTAGTAAAAAAAAAATAAAAAAAAAGGTTTTGGCATGTTAATATGCCGAAACTAAGTCACGAGTTATTAAGGAAACCGCTTTAAGTTTTCCATAATAATATAGCCTATATTAAGAAATGATCTTCTAATTCACAATATATTCCACCCTACCTATCTAATTGTGGATAAGGAGAATACTAATAGGGCTTTTTCTATATACGGGCTTTAGTACCTAACCTAGCCGGCTTTAATAGAATGCAACTGTGTGAGGTATTGCGTGAAATTTGCCCTAATGTAGCAGTTAAGTTAGAGAAGGCCGATAAAGAGGCAGATTTAGTAATCTAACTAGATAATATCAGATATGTAATAAATGCGTGGTTAAGTAGAGCTGGTTAGGCCAAGCACTTAGGGTATTTTAATGGCAAATAGTTAAAAGATTTAATCTAGAGGCCGGAAAAGTGGGAGAAAGGGTTAGCCAAGGTGTATTAGGCGACGGAAATGGTGATTTAGAAGGCCCAGCGGGCGTCATATACTAATGTGGTCGGGTTACCAGCGGTAAATTATATCAATAGGCGGGAGATGGGTAACGACACAAATAAGAAGCCGTTAAATGCCATGCAAATAGGTATAATAATAATCACGTATAGCAGGGCATGGACTGAAATGGTAAGTTATATATAGCGGACCTATATATTAGAGGGGGTTAAACCGGGAAATGGAGAAGAGGAAGATAGGGAGGAGAGGGAGGGGGAAAGAATAAAAGGAAAGAAGCCGGCGTATAGATTTATAATTTAACAGGCAAAGAGATTATAGAAGATTAAAGAAATTATAGAAGAGGTTAAAGAGGAAGTTAATAAGGGAGAGGGAAACAAAGAGAAAAGCGAGGATAAGAATAAAGAGAGCGAGGAGGAATAAGAGAGGTTGGGGGATCGAGTTTTAGTTTTTTTGTTGGCGTTATTAGACCACAATTTAAAGGATAACGAGTATAGGAGCGCGTTCGTTAGCGCGTCGGCCGTATTAGGGGTAAATAATATCCGCGGATAGAAAGACCCGTTAATTTACACGCCTACGATGTCCGCCATAATCACGATCGCAAAAATGTTGGTGTTGTACCAGGCTAAAAAGACACGAGAGGAACGGGTAGTGGACATTATAAAACAAGATAGTTTTAGTAGGGAGGACGCCGAAGATTAAGCGCCAAGCCATTTCGATTTAGTTAAGGAGATAGCTAACTAGTTTATAACATTAACTAGTTACAGAGGTAATCCCAGCCCAATAGATTGGTTATTGCGTTTGCGTATATATAGAATAGGGACTAGATTTAATACAAATACGGGTGGCGTTATATAGTAGGTAGGAGATATATTGTCATACGGCCATATCAAGTTTAGCATGGCGGGTTTACGGTTAATAATTTATAGGTTGGTTAAAATAACGCGGATGGAGTTACGGAAGGAGTTGTTATTATTAGGCGTTAATAAGGACGGCTAGATTGCGAATAGGGCAATAAAGTTACCCGGGATTAAGTAGGACAGTTTAGTAGACAACCTAGCAGAGATAAAGACGGGTTAGAATTTTTTTAAATACAATATAAACACGTTTAGGGGCGTGGACGGTAGGGAGTGGTTAATAGCACGCATGGTTAAAGAGCGGGGTTTAAGGGAAGCATTTATTAATATACAGGCCACAGACGCAGCAGTAGTAGGTAGGGTAGAAGTGGTTTAGAAGGGCGACTAGGTGAGGAAGTATAGCAAAGCGGTGCGATTATTCCAGGAACATTTATTAGTATTAGCGCATATAACAGGTGGACAGCCAGCGCGCGGTACAGAGCTGGTAACGGTATAGTACAAGAATAGCGCCAATAGGGAGAGCTGTGGCATATTTGTGGAGGATAGGTTAATAGTATATATAACCAGGTACTATAAGGGGATTGGGGCTAGCGGAAAGGCGAAGATTATCCACCATTATTTACCATAAGAGGTTAGGGAATTATTATTTTATTATTTATAGTTAGTTATACCATTTTAGCGGAAGTTAGAGAGCGCGTATATAAAGGAGAGAGGGACGGGAGGTAGTCCGTTTATATAGGAACCAGTAAAGGAGGAGCCATAGGTGGGTTCACGGCTAGGTAAGAGAAGACAAATAGAAAAAAAGGAAAAGGAAAGGGAAGAGGGCAAGGAGGTTAAAGGGGAAGAAGAGAGGGGAGAGAATAACAGTTACGCTAAAGGAGCGCTAGATAAATAGGATACAAACCGTGTAAAATAGGCGATCTAACGGGTTTCAATATAGTGGATAGGGGTCAAATTAACAATAATAGGATGGCGATATATAAGTAAGGCAATTTATCGTAAATATATTAACGACAAGGCGGTAATTAAAGCGGTAGTTAAAGGGGATGAGGGCGAAGATAAAGAGGATGATCCGTTTAATATACAAACTAGGCACAGTTTTAAGATTAAAGGGGGGATTTACGGAAGACCAATTATAGAGTCGCCGTTTAGTACCAAGTCCTAAAGAACGGCGTTAAGGCGGGTTAGTATAGGGTGGCATCGGTAGTTGTTATTCAAGTCGGCGTTAGAAGTTTAACCGAAAAAGGGTAGTCGGGCAGCTAAAGCCAGAAGAGAGGCGATGAAGGAGGAATTCCAGCGTTAGAGGAGGATAAGAGTGGTGGATATTCAAGAACAGTTAAAGGCGTTAATTGGAGAAGGGGCCAAGTTTAGGGATATCCAAGGATGGGCTATATAGGCGATTATGCGATAAAAGAGCCTAGTTATTGTAGTCATAGGTATAGGGGCCGGGAAGAGTATGTTATTTATGTTGCCGGCATTATATTCTACGGGGGTAACGGTAGTAGTTGTCCCGTTAATTTCGTTAAGGGATAATTTAAAGGACCGTTGCGATAAGGCGGGAATTAAGTGCGTTAAATGGGATAGCCGTAAACCACACAAATGGGCGTCAGTTGTTTTGGTTACGCCGGAATTAGCGGTTAGCGAAGGTTTTAGGGATTTTATTAATTAACAGCGGGCCGTGGGGAGGTTAGACCGGATAGTAATTAACAAATACTATATCATTTTGGATTTAACCAAGGGTTAGAGAATACGGATGTTAAGGTTGCGGGATTTAGTTAAGACGGAGACACAGTTAGTGTATTTAACGGCAACAATACGGCTAAGAGATAAGGCGGAGTTTATACGGTTAATAGGGTTGCCGGCAAAAGAAAAAAGCCATTAGTTTAGAGGGGTAACGATACAAAAGAATGTTAAATACCAGATTCGGTTATACAACTAGGAGGAGGAGGAAGAGGCGGTAAAGAAATTAGTAGAGGAGAAGAAGCGCTAGTACCTAATACCCAGACAGATAATCGTGTATTATAATAAGGTGGAGAAGACAGTTAGGTTAGGGACAGGTTTAGGCTGCGTTTATTACTACTAGCAGGTTAGAAGTAGGACGGAAAAGAGCAAGTTAGTGTAACAGTTGACGGAAGGAATACAACAGGCTTTTACGGCCACGAACGCGTTAGGTTTAGGGGTTAATGCGCCAACAATCTGGGCGGTAATCTATATTAGGGTAGTAAGGAAGTTGCGGGATTACGGATAGGAAAGTGGTAGGGTGGGGCGGGACGGGTTAAAGAGTAAGGCGATTATATTACGCGGGGTACAATATGATCGGGTAGGGAAGATTTAAGAAGGGGGTTTAAGTAAGGATGTTAAAGAGGATATACTAGAGTTTATAACAACTAAAGGTTATATACAGGTTATTTTAGACCGAGAAATAGATGGAAGGAAAGATAGGGTTGGTTATAAAGATGGGAAAGAAAAGTGTAACGGATGCCGAGCAAATAAGGTAGGGTTAAGAGGGAAAGAAATAGATGCGGAGGTAGAAATAAAAGAGGAAGTAGTGGGGGTAGGGATAGAAGAGGAAGTAATGGAGGTGGATAGATTAGGAGAGGAGAAGGAGAAGGAGGCGGAGATAATTAAATTTAAACGGGAGGTGGAGAGGTAAAGATTAATGGCGGTTAAAGAGATGGAGTTATAATTAAGAGAGATATTAGAGGTATAGGTGTTAGAGGAAAGGTTAGAAAAGTGGATGTTAGGTTATTAGCGGTGTAGGGCGGCGGGTAAAGTAGATAAGGAGTGTTCGGGTTATAGTATTTGGGAATGCTGTAAAGAGCGGGCGGATATAATTAGGGATAAAATTAAGGGGATAAAGGGGTTAATTAAGTAGAAGAGGTTTTCATGTTATTTTAAGTGTAGAATCCCGCAGGGTATATATAAGAGGTTTAAGATAAACCCAAGCAATAGTAGTTAGAGGAAGAGAAGAGGGGTATTTATTAGTTTAAGGGGGTATTGGTTAAGTTATTAATGTCAAATTAGATTATATAGCTGGTTAAGTTTAAGGTATAGGTTAAGGGTAGGATAAAGGAGGACGGTTTAGAATAGGTTGATCTAAGTAATATTAAACCAGTAATAAGATGGATAAGAAAGAAAATTAGGTAGGGAGGATTAGAGAGTAATAGAATATGCTAGGTATTTTATAAATTTTTAGAGTATAGAGTATTGTAATAATTTAAGCGGTAGGTAATATTAATTTTGGCATACTAATATTAAAAAAGAAGTAATTTCGGCATGTTGATATGCCAAACCCCCCCCCTTTTTTTTATTTACTAATGCTACCTTAATTCCCTAACAATATAGCAAAATATAATTATTGCAAAAATGGATAATAATTAATCTAAATAAGTGTTGAGATAAGTGTTAAGATAAGTATTAAAATAAGTGTTAAGATAAGTGTTGAGATAAGTGTTAAGATAAGTGATAAGATAAGTGTCAAGATAAGTATTAAAATGGACGGTTAAGGGGAGTCATAATTAAGAAGCTTAATATTTAATAGAGAAAGAAGCTTATATATTATTAAACGGACAATTAAGTATAAAAACACTATCTTATTGCAAGAGGCTCTAAAGCCTTATTATACACATCAAATAGGTGGCGAAAAGGCTAACAAAGACGTCACTTAGTCGGCAATAAGTAATAGAAATAGGTAATAAGACATTCGATAAGACATACAATTAAGAAAGAGGGCAATTAGTTATAAGTTAAGAGACAACTAAGACAAAGTACGTAAATACGATTTAGGTCAACAGATAGTAGTATAATAGTAGTAAGGAAATCCGATTTAGGTCAATATATATATATATACATCATTTCCAAAGGTAAGCTGCTATCCTATTAGACTCCGCCCATTTTTTAATCCTTATCCGCTGCGCCTTCCGTATATTTATTAAATTCATCCATAGTAAGCAAATTTAGAAGTGCACTGCGGCTAGTAATATCATCTCCGCATTTATAGAGGCGAGGAAGGAGCTAGTGCTAAGCGAAGAGGATAAGGTAATTAACAGTATTAACGGCCAAGTCTATCCGTCTATGGTTAACCAGCAGGATGCTGCCCTTGATATTTTTCCGCCATTCTGGGCGGCGGCCCTAGTCCTAGCTGTTAGGATCTAGGTATAGATAGAGTGCATTATAGACGGGGTTATTAAAGTAATCGGGTAAAGCGAGGTTAGACTTTTAGAGGGGATCGGGGGAATAGGTACCCGCATATAGTCCTAGGGCGGCAGATCCTAAGTACTTAGTAATAGGGGAGGGATCATCAGCTTCGGAGAAGAGAGGATAGCGGCGTGGGACATTAACGGGCTCAAACAACGGCCGGTTGTATAGGTAACGGTCCCCGTAGGCGTTAACGCGGACGCCTTTAAGCTTAGCGGTCTCAATAGGCAAGACAACATTACGGGCGAAGTGGGTGTTAGCACCAATGCCATTAGTAGCGCTACCGATACCGTTACGAAACTAGGACATATAGTTAACGATATTATAGTAATCAACCAAGGAAATATATTAGTAATAGGGAGGGTCGGGGCTAGGGCTAACCTTAGCTATAGCTAGGAAGGGTCTATACCAAAAACGCCAGCGGCTACCGCCAACAATGGCAATACTTTAATTAGGTGGGAGGGTTTAAAAGACGTCGCGGCTAGTTAACTTAATAACATAGTCATTAAAGACGGAGGTATAAAGAGCGTTACTATAGATCATATTAAGGCTTATACTAATAATATCAGTCTTAGTAGGGGAAATGTTAAGGTGGCCTTATAGGATAGGTTTGTCATAGCCATCTATATCCGGGCAGGAAGGGATAATTTTAACCTATATAAGGCGAGGTTTAGAGCCAAGGAGTGTAGGGAAAAGTATAGCCCGTCAGTGATTTTCAGATGGAGGTTCTTAAAATTTTATAAAGGGTTTGTAAAGGTGTTTATAGATAGACCAGTTAGACTACTAGCATTCTATAGAGCAGTAAGCGGTAGAATAGCAGCGGGAGCATTGTTTGGTGTTAGTAGCGTTATAGGTAGTACAGGAGTTGGTAGAGTTTAGCATTTTTAAAGATAAAAGAAGCAAGGAGGTATTAAGGTGGAAGGTAAAATTAGGAGCGAAAGTAGGGGTAGTTAATATTTAAAGGAGGAAAGAAAAGGAAGGCTAGTGGTTATATAATATTAGGGAGGCTAGTAACGCTAGCCTCGTTATAGCACTAGAAGATCAATTCTTAATAGTTTTGGCATATTAACATACCAAAATCAGGATTTTAATATACTAAAATTAATACGGCTTAAATAAATGGCTCTAAATTAAAGCTTAAACGAATACTGTATTATAGAGATACTATTACAGCGCTGGTAGAAAACGGTAGATTATAGTAGATATTATATGGTAGAGGCAGAGTTACATAAGCTTATATGACTTAAGGACCGCATATAACTTCGAGCAGCGCTGCTATTCTTCTCCTTTCCTTTCTTTAGCTTTAGATCCTTATTTATAGATAATCTAATTATACAGGCTTGTGCATCTATCTTGCCGTGCCTATATCTCTTAATTAACTAAGTCGCTAATATCCCTTCCGCTGGTGTATTTCGTCCTACTATTATTAATAAGAACTGGCTAATAGAATCAATAGGATCAAGGCTACGTAACCATACGCGTACTTTTAATTCCGGTGTTCGCGTACGGTCCGCCTCCTGTAGGACACTACTAGTAAAAGGGATACTCTCTATAACTATAAAGGCTTAGTTAAAAGAATAGAATCTATTAGTAGCTAGTAAACTAGAATTCTAAGACAAGGTCTAGAAGGAGGTTGAGGAAAGGACACGTCTATATATATAGGCCAAGGCTCTAAGCGGGCCCCTAATTAGGGTCTGTAACAGTGCCGTAACAATAACCAATTACCTATAATATTGTTTTAGTATATTAATATGCCAAAATAGACATATTTTAGTATATTAATATACTATATATACCCGCAATCCATTCCCGCAACCCATTCCCANAACCTATTCCCNNAACCCGTTCCCGCAACCNATTCCNACAACCCGTTNCCGNAAAACCNATTACNGGTAACCAACCCNTTCCNNTATAACCCATTTTACGGTTAATAGAGGAGTAAATAGGGTTAGAGTATAAAGGAAGAATGCAGTATATTAATAAATAAAGTAAGATTTAAAATTAAAAAGAGAAAGGTAGGTAGAAAGAGAATATTAAGGGGATATTTCGGCATGTTAATATGCCAAAATGAGGCGATTTTATTAATACGTTAACATGGCAGTAATAAGGGTAGTAGTAGTAAAAGTAGGAGAGGTAATAAAGGTAATAGGAGTAAAAGTAAAAATAAAAGTAGTAAAAAAGGTAATAAAAGTAATAAAAGCAATAGAGGTAGTAAAGGTAGTAGGAATAATAGAAGTAATAAAGTTAGTAGGAGTAGAAGTAATAATAGTAATAAAATTAATAATAATATAAGTAGTAGTTGTAGTAATAGAAGTAGTAGTAAAAATAAAAGTAGTAGTAGGGGTAGTAGATTAAGTAGTAGTAGAGTAAAAATAAAAAAGTAATTAAAAAAGAGTAGTAATAAGGTAATAATAGTAATTTATAATATAATAGATAAAGAAGAGGGTAATAATAAAGATTATATGAGGTAGTTATGAGTTATAATAATATAATTAGTAGTAGTAGTAGTAGTAGTAGGTTTAGTAGTAGTAAAGGTAAAAGTAATAAGGGTAGGAGTAGTAATAAGGGTAGAAGTAGTAATAGGGGTAGGAGTAGAATTAATAAGTAGTACAGTAAAACCTCGTTATACCGTTCAGCTCGGTAGTAGGGGGGTTAAACGTTATGCCGTATAGAAACGTTATATTGCGAGCTTACTTATTAATCGCTGCAAGGGGCTAAATCGACTCTTTTCTCTATCCATAACTACTTAAAGAAGCTCGTAATAGTCGTCTGCCTTACCCACGCAGCTCGACGGCCTCGAATTACTCTCTCTGCCTTTGTAAGAGCTGTAATTAGAGTCTTATCACCATCCTCTTACTGCCCCTTATAGAGCTTAAGGCGCTCCAGTGCATTTAAAGCCTTATCAAGCTTAATAACTTGTAGCTCAACCTCTTTATCGCTTTCTTCGTTATCTAGCGCGTCGTATAAAGCGACAATTAAGGCCTTAATTGCTTCCTATAATATAGAGGCCTCAGGCTCTATTAAAGCGTCCTCCCTATTTATATTAATGAAGTTACTAATAGGAATTAATTGCCTGATTTGCCCTGCTTGGCTAAGCTGCTGTAAATACACCTCTAATTCGGCCTTAAGCTGAGGCTCGCTATACCCGCTTGGCGTACCCTAGGGGCCCTTATAGGGTCTAAAGATTATTAAATACGTAAAGCAATTCATCACGGTTTAAGGGCTAATTTCATACTATACTGCGATAGCCTACTGGACAGCCCTAAGTACGTTTATCGTCTTAAGGGGTGTTAGCGACTCAGTCAATCGAGATATAAGCACGGCAAAAGGGTCGCGCAAGCCTATGCGATTGGATTGTCTATAAATGAGAATCTAAAGCTAGAGAAAAGGAAAGGAAAGGATAGGCGGCAACGCGAGGAGTTATATACAATCCCTAGTCACGTAAGAGTCACGTGAGCCCTGCGTCTACCATAACGTCTACCATAGCTGCCGCTTTCTGCCAGTGCCGTAACATTACCCCCCCCTCCGCAAAAGCCTGCCCTCAGGCTTTGTATATCCGTATTACGCCCATAGGGCGTTCTTATCTTTATACTCTTCCGGTAGCTTATCATCTTTATTATACTAGTATTCCATCCATTTGTCTAGGTACTTTGGCGGTCCCGGTTTATTAGGGTAACGGCTATAGAATTCTTAAAGCTTATAGGGACTGCTAATAAAGTTCTATGTAGGGTACCAGGTGGGATCTGGGTCATAGCCTTTCCAACTAACGCGGTACTTTAGCGTTTTCCTTACTAGCTTACAGGCCAGTATCTCTTCAATTTCCCATTCGTCGTCGCCATTGACTTAAATCGGCAGGGGGGGTTCGTTCTTTTGTCTAGGTAATGGGTTGTTTACTACCTTCCGTAGCTTATCCGGCGAGAAGATCGGGTGAACCTTAATCGAATCTGGGAGCTCTACTTTATACGAGTTGCCTATTTTCTTAAGGACCTTATACAGTCCTGCCATCTAATAATCGAGCTTATGACTTGGCCGTTCCGTCTTCTAGTTCTTTGTTATAACCCAGACCATATCACCTACGGTAAAGTCGGGCTCGCGCCTATACTTGTTTGCCTGCTGTTTTATTGATTTTTGGGCCTTTTTTAGATTTATACGGGCTACCGTCTAGGCTTCCTCTAAGCGTTTAGCGTACTGCTAGGCTTCCTTATAAGACAGTTTCTCGCGTACGGTCCGTGGTCCTTCTGGTCTATCCTAGTTAAAGCTTATTTGTGGTAGGTACTCCATTTCTAGTTAGATAGGTGCGAATCCCATAGAGTTGTGGGGTAGGGTCGCCTGGGCGTAGTCTATTAAAGGTAGCAGTTCGCCCCAGTTATTTTGGAAGTAGTTAACAAAGGGCCGGAGTCTTTGGTCCAAGTATTAATTTATAATCTTCGTCTAACCGTCTGTCTGGGGGTAGTACGCCGTAGAAAGCTTTAGCCTAATTCCTAGAATCTGAGTAAACTTATTCCAGAAAGCCGATATAAACTATAGTCCGTGGTCCGATACAATAGTGTCTAGTAGTCCGTAAATTTGGTATATATAATGGATATATAGTTAGGCCGCCTCTTTAGCATTGATATTCTTGTAATAGGGGATTAAAAAAGGGCGTTTGCTAAAACGGTTAACTAAGATTATAACTATATCGTACCCGTTACGGTCTACTAGTAGTTTGTGGAAATCCATAAAGATATACTGCTAGGGGCGCTCTAGTATTGGAAGTGGCTTTAATAGTCCTGGGGTCTTATCTTATGGAATTATAGACCTACGGCAGTTGCTGTAGTTCCGTATATAACGGTTAATATTTATAACCATTCCAGGCCAGTAGTAACGGTTACCAATAATCTTACGGGTCTTATTTTTTCTAGGGTGGGCCGTAGAGACCTGGGTATATACTTTGGTGATAAGCCGGGTTCGTAAGTTCTGTTTTTTTACTACTACTAGCCGTTCCTAGTGCTTAAGCAGTCTATTTTTAAGGGACTATAGGCTGGTAATATCCTTTGCCTTTTCGCGGTACTCCTATAGAGAAGGGTCCGTACGGTTTACTTGTAGTAGTTTATTAATAAGGTTAAATTCCGTGGGGTTAATAGGACATATCTTGGCGCTTAAAGATTTAGTACTTAGTTCTTCCTATATCCGAGGGTTAAGGTGCTCTGGTTATAGTAGCGTCTAGGTCCGTAATAAGATCTTCGCGGTTATCTGGTTATTTAGGTCCTGTTTACGTTTTATAAGAGCATCCGCATAGTTAGTGGCGCCTAGCCTATATATAATTAGGAAGTTAAACTAAGATAGGATATTCGCCTAGCGCGCCTGCCAGGCTATAAGGGCTTTTGTTATTATAAAATATTCTAAGGCCTTATGATCTAAAACCACTTGGATAGGTTTGGGGGTCCCTTCTAGCTATACTCGCTAGTGCTAAAAGCTATAGATAATAGCCAATATTTCTTTGTTATGAATTGGGTAGTTTAGCTTAGTATCTACTATAGTCTTTAAATAGTAAGCAACAGGGTGCTATTCTCCGTTTATCTACTTTTAGGAGTAAACGCCAGCTATAATACTATCTAAGGTATTAGTTTCTAGCATTAAGGGCCGTTTTAGGTTAAAGTAGGCGAGTAAGGGAGTAGAAACTAGTCGTTTCTTAAGCTTATTAAAGGCCTGCCTATATACGGTATTAAAGTAAAAGGGCCGGTCCTTATAGGTAAGTAGGCTTAATAGCCGGGTAATTTTGCTGTAGTTCTTAATAAAGCGTTAGTAGAAGTTATAGAACCCTAAGAATAACTGCACCCCCTTTACGGTCCTTAGGGGTACCTATTAGTTAATTACAGCTGTCTTTTCTAGGTCTGCCTTAATCTTATTTATACTAATAATAAACCCTAAGTACTTTATACGCTTAACACTAAATTCTAACTTCTTAATATTGGCTTAGAGGCTAGCTTTCTAAAGCCGTTATAGGACTTTATAGATATGCTCTTTATATTCCAGTTTGTTTTTAGAGTAGATTATAATATTATCTAGGTATACTATAGGAATATACTCGAATCTTTTCTACCCTCAAATCCACCCTATAGGGTATCTAGCCGGGCGGTCAGAGGAACATTACCTTTCTACCGCTGCCGCCACTACTACCCCAACGCCACTACCACTACCCCAACGCCAATTACCCCAACGCCACTGCTAATACTACTACTAACACCACTACCAACACCGCTACCGCCTAAGGGTTGGTGCGCTAGGTTTGTGGCCGTGGGATTTAGCAGCACTAAACGCCCAAATTTGGTTATAACCTAATGCACCAACTTTTGTCCTTATCTCTCCAACTTATGTGCTATAAGCCCCTAAGACAGCGGCCTATAAAAAAGGGGGAATAAAAAGGGGGAATAAAAAGGGGGAATAAAAAGGGGGAACAAAAAGGGAAAAAAAGAAAAGAGAAGAATAAAATTGCGACTTAGAAGGCGTCACAATACGCGTTAAGAACGCGACATNAATCCGTTTATATATAACCTCTCTCCTCTNCCTCCTCTCCCTCCTCTCCCTCCTCCCCCTCCTCCCCTCTTCCCCCCAGCCATACTATATTGTCTTTTATCCCTACTTATAGACCTTTTTAACTATCTCCCTAATTTTGGCGTACTTATCTATATATCTTGTAAATTAGGGGTACTACCGGCTCACCTTAGAACCCACCTACGTACACATTATGCAGACCATGCCAAGATTCAAGCGCTTAAAGGATGGCTAGGAAGAGGCGTAAAAAAGATCATTAAGCAAATCCTTAATAGCTATAGCGTTCTGGACCCACGCAATATTATTATTAAAACGCCGCCTCCAAAATCGCCTCCCGTTCTGGGCCTTAGACTTTACTATAGTATTTAGTGCAGCCATTATCCGTATATATGCTACGGCCGGAAGTCTAAAGAGAAGTCAATGGAAAATCATTTAAACTTGCATCGAGCCGTCCCACGTCATTATAGCGGCCAGCCTTAGGTCCCCTAAGATGCTAAAGATAACATAGATACTGCACCTCTTTGGTAAGAGATTATATGCCAGCACTTCTTCGCGACAGGCCACCAAAGCTCGTTCTTCCGTGTTACTACTATAACGCTAGAGGTTTAAAAAGACTAGAGACTAGCACCGCGCTTGTAAAAGGACAAGCTCCTGCGCGCTCTAATTAATAAAGAGCTAAATAGAAGCAAGCGGGAACTTGAGGAATCCGTTAAGGTCTACCTTAATCGGATAATAAAGACTAAGGTGTCCCCCTGGCTTAAGATAACGCGGTAGCCTCGCTATTTTAACAGATTAAAGCTTGCGGAAGTCACCCTACTAAGCTATACCACCAACCCTATAACTAAACCCGCGCTTTAGCTCCTTATAAAAAGCCTAGACCGCGTTATAGAACAGGCACATTTATCTATCCGTAAGGATAGGATTAGAGTATTTAACTAGGCAAAGATCAATAGCTTTATTATAGGCAACTTAGGGAGATTAGAGCGTATGCTAATAATTAAGTTACAAAAGAGTACGTACCGTAAGTACAAGGGCCTTTGGAAGAGGTTGCTCTGCTTCGCGTACCGCACCAGTCAGCCCAATTAGCGGACTTAGCTAGCTCACCAGTTTATAATATCGTAGCTAGCATACCTAGATAATACAGTCAGGCTCACGGAAGCGCTAATGTTAC
This sequence comes from Cenococcum geophilum 1.58, assembly GCF_001692895.1. Lineage (NCBI taxonomy): Eukaryota > Fungi > Ascomycota > Dothideomycetes > Gloniales > Gloniaceae > Cenococcum > Cenococcum geophilum. Next base: position 14,837 of record NW_027137714.1, read on the forward strand.
TTATAAATTAAGGGGAAATAAGTCTATAGGGCGGGCGCGGAAATGCGGTAAAGAAGATACAGGCTAACTTAGACAAGGCTTGCCTTCTTCTCTATATATTACTCCTAGACCATAATCTTAGGGGCAGTCACTTCGACAGCGTTATAATTAGATTCCTTACCGTGCTAGGGATTAATAAGAGAAAGGAGAGTAGCGTATTTCTTAATCCGTTGGCCTATTCGCCTTTCCTATCCAAGTTTATCAAGATAGCGCAGATAATTATTCTGTAGAGAGCGGTGGTCGCGGCTAAAGAAGGTAAGGTTAAGTACGCATCGGATATGGTTAATAATATAAGGGAGCGCTTTATGGTGCGCAGGTCGCAGTTAGCGTTTAACTAGGCCTGTTAACTGCGGGCGTTCGCGAAAGCCTATCTGAATAGCACGACAAGTCTAGGGTATATAATCTAGTCGGAGGACAAAGAAACGGTTAAATACAAGACTCTAAAACTGCGGATAGCGGACTTTAGAGAATTTGTGGCTAGGCAGGTTCGGCTTGCGCAGGACCAGCTAGAGAAACTCCTACTTCTACATCCGTCCGAGTGCCAAGAGGACATCGTCCCCACGCTACACATCCACCGCTTAAGAAATAATCATAGCAGCAACAAGAAAGGGTGGAATTTTCTATAAAACCTACACAACTTGGATCAGCTTCAAGGCGGCAATAGGTGGCTACTTAATCAAGTTCTAGCAAACGACTAGCTAAAGAAAGAGTTTATCTATCTAACTAAAGAAGGCCAAGTCAGGTAGAAGAAGGCGGTAGTAAAGCTATACGTTTTAAAGGTCAAGACATTTCTTAAGAGACTTCTACTATTAATTCACCTAACTTCGGGACAACCTACTAGAGAAACGGAGCTCGTAAGCTTACGGCACGTTAATACCGCGCAAGGACACCACCAGAACATTTTTATTAAAGACAAAGTGGTTGGCACCATTACTACCTACTATAAAGGGTATAACGTGACCGGGTTAATAAAGATTATTCATCAATATTTGCCCCGGGAGGTAAGCGAGCTGCTAATATATTACCTATAGCTAATCCTACCTTTCTGGGAGAAGATAGAGATATTAGTCTATAAACGCAAGGACCCGCCCTCCCCATTCCTCTAGGTGAAAGGTGGCAACAGTTAGAATAGCTGTCGCCTAAGGACGGTTATAAGGCGAGAGGCTAAGACCTAGTTAAAGACGGATATGAATATTACCGTCTATTAACACATGGCTATTGCTATATCCCGACAGCATCTAAAGTGTAGGGGTTTTAAGCGCGACTATAGTCTTAATTAAAAGATCGCGGACGCGCAGGTAACTTATAGCTCCTAAATAGCGGGAACAATATATATATAAGGCTTGCAAGAGGCACTAGAGCACGTCGCGGCTAGAAGAGCAGAGTATTGTATAGTTAGTAGGGAATAGCACAACTTCCTAGGATTTCGGGTCTACTTACCGGCAAGGAAACGGCCATTAGCTAAGTTAGTTAATGGTAAGGCCCAAGCCGATGGAGGCGCAAAAAGGTAATGGCGTACCATAGGATATAGAGCAGAAGACGAACGCTAGTGACTTAGGGTAGGGGGTTAATATATTATAGGGGCAGCCGTTATATAGTAGCGCTTGCTTATTCTAGTAATAGGGGGAATAGAAAATTTTACCCAGTTTTTATATAAAAAGTTGATTTCGGTATATTAACATGCTAAAATCAGCTTATTTCAACATATTTAAATTAGCTTATTTTATATATTAATATGCTAAAATCAAGTATCCCATAGCGGTAAAGGCAATATTAAAGCGTTGGATTAAAATATTAGTGCTCTAATAAACTTAGATAAGCTTATCCGTGTGTAGATTATAGTATATACCAAACGTTAAAGTGAGGTACATTGGATTAACAAAAAGTTATTAGAATTGCCCTAAATTTAAATATATTATTCAGCATAGTAAGTTGCACTACTTAGGTAAGTTACAGGTAGATATTCGACGTGGTTATAGAGTAAATGTATTACATTTATTAAGTTAGGTATTTAGTAAAATGCGGAGGCTAGGATGTACAGACACCCCATTAAGTCGCAGTTAAAATGTAATACTGCTGCCAATACCCGACCGAGTATGATTTTTAAAATAAAAAAATAAAAAATAAAAAATTACCTAACCCCCTTTTGGCATGTTAGNATGCCAAAATATTAAAAATATAATNCTTAACTTAATTTATCTATCTAGGAAAGGCTAGTAGCCATATAATTTAAGGAGGCTGGTTACCAGCCCCAGATAATCGATTCGCCTATAACGCGTTCCCCTATAACGCGTTCCCCCATAATATACCCCTAACCTATTCCCCCATAATACGTTACCACAACGCGTTATTTCAGATTAATTATAAAAATTTTAGCAATGGCAGAAGTACACGTTAAAGAGAAGTATTTTAACCATTTAGTTAAGTACTAATTACCGATTTGTAAGGAATGCCGCCATAGAGTATAGCTAGATCAAATTGAGGGCCATTTACAAGGGGTTAACCACAAGTTATCATGTNAAGAAGCCGGTTTGATTGGAGAAGCCATTTATAGTTAGCCAGGTTTAATCCAGTATCCCGGCGAGTTAGAGGTACCCAATTATATAGATTAGCCGATTATCCAGTTACTATTATACCAGGACGGGTTATTATGCAAATTAGACTTAGGCCGTTACCATTACATTTACTAAGGGTTAAAAAGCATAAAAGAGCATTGGCGTAAAGTATATCAGTAGTCGATAGTAAAAAAGCGTAGAGGGTCAGGTAAAACAAAGGCGGTAAGAATTAAGCGGCAAGTCCAAGAGGGTACAAAAAGTGTCCATTATCAGCGGTTGTTTATTAGCCGTCACGGGTCATAGTATTTTGAGGTGCAATAAGCAGAGGAGAGCGCGGTAGATAAGGGATAGGCAGTACTGGCAGATAGCGAGGCATTATGGGCGCAGTTGCGTAAAAAGATCACGGGAAAATGGGCTAGCATTAAGAAGAGGGCGCAAACAACAATCCAGAAGGGAGAAAGAGATAAGGTTAACCCATGGTTAAAGCGAACGCAGTAGGAGCCGTATTTAGAAGGGATAGAAAGACCGGATTTAATAGCATACATTTCAGAGCCCAATGCGGATCCAAAAGGGGAGGAAGAACCGGTTAAAGCAGCAATTTAGGAGGCGATGGATAAATTAGCACGGTTCAGCCAGACATCAGTTATTGAAAGGATTGGTGTATTCGTGCGTATAGAAGCGATTCGGACGGAAAAGCACTAGACACAATATCAGCCGTTACAACCGTACATGGACGAAAAATCGATTAGCGACTATATACGACCGTAGAAGCAGATATTAATGTTTTTTACCCGCACGCAGAGGGAACATAAGTGGAAAAGCCCTAAATATCGATTTACCCGTCGGTAATAAGAGGCATAGAAAGCATTAATTAATAAGGCGGAGCGGAAAGTTAATGGCGAAGACTAGGTGGACAAGGACGAACGGGATAATGATAAAAGAGAAGAATATAATAGGGATGAAGACGAGATAGATGTAGATGAAATGGAGGAAGATGAAATGGAAGATAAAATGGAAGATGTTAAACCAGAGGGAGGCCAAAAAGATAAAAAGCCGGAACGGTTGACAAAAATGCAGAAGGCGTATTTGAATTTTTGCATTAAATTATTAAACCAGTCAATTACCCGGAAGGAGTATAATAGCGCGTTAGTATATACATTAGCGGTTTTAGGGGTTAAGGAGGATAGATAAAAGGGGCCAGAGCAGTACCCGCCCATTTTATTGGCGGTTATTAAGGTTGCCCGTTTTATAGTAGTCCAGCAGGCGTTAGAGTTATCGGAGCCATTTAAAGAGGATAAATTTAACAGCGATAGCGCGTATAAGAGCAACGACAGCACCAATTCACCAAGGCTACGTAAAAGGGGGTGTTTACAGTTTGTTAAGGAAATAATAGACAAGTTCATGGTCCGGGGGAGTCATGGTCCAATACAGTAGATATTAAATTTGCGGATATACGGGTTAAAAATCCATTACAACACGACATTAAGAGGCCACGTTAAGTGGATAGGTTACGATAAGTTATTATATAAGGGGTTACATTTTAATATAGCGCAGTTCCGCAGTATAATCCACGGGTTAATTACGGAGAGCCGGCGGTTATTAGCAGAGGATTTATTATTATTTAACAGCAAAAAAGTGCACTAAGTACTAAAGATCCCGTGGGAGTCGTTACGGGACAATCCGACGGACGAGTAACTAGGATGGAATTTTTTACAGGACCACCGGACCAAGTTGCCGGTAGACAGGCAGATATAGTTATTTAACCAGGTAGGACAAGACGCGGCAATCAGGAAGAAGTTTTTAAAGCCAGGCAGCAAGTTAGGTGTTAATTAACAGGGCGTTAAGTCGTATATATCGCGTGTGGTTAAGTTCTGGAAGAAGTTAATAGTATTAATACATATAGCAGCAGGACAGCCAGGAAGAGGACCAGAAGTTTTAAGCGTCCGATATAGTAATATAGTAAAAGGCGGACACCGGAATATTTTTATTAAGGACGGTATAGTGGTATTTGTGACTCGGTACCACAAGGGTTACGCGGTAAGCGGAGACGTTAAGATTATCCATCGATATTTACCACGGGAGGTGGGTAAGTTGTTGGTGTAGTATTTATGGTTAGTATTGCCATTTTAGCAGCGTATGGAGGCAATAGTATGGGAGAAAGAGGCGATTTTATTGCATATATAGCCGGCAGACCTAAGCGGGAAGAAGTGGACATTAGAGTGGATGTGTAATGTGTTAAAGCGCAAAAGCAAAGCAGGTTTAGGGCAGGAATTAACAATTCAGTTATACCGTAATATTGCAATCGGCATAAGTAGGAAGTTTATACGTGGATCGACGGCGTTCCATACGGACGAGGGCGAGGAAAAGAATAAATAAAATAAAGAGAATATTACAGGAGCAATTGCAGACGAGTAGGCGGGACACACATCGCATATTACGGGTTTAATTTACGCGTAAGCAATTATAGAGCAGGCTAGGGCAGTAGCAGACAAAAGATAATAGTTTAGGGCGTTAAGCATAGATTGGCATCGGTTTTTAGGGTTTAAATCAGCGGTTACGGAAGGGATAGGATCAAAGAAACGGAAGCGGGCGCTATTTAAGAGCGAGGCAGAAGAGGGTAGAATAGATTGATAGAGGCGGTTAAGGAAGATGGACGTAGGAGTATAGTTAAAGCGTATAATAGGCAAGGAAGCGGGGTTTAGAGGGATTTAAGAGGAAGTAATTAAAGCAATTATAGCAGGAGAGAGCCTAGTTGTTGCAGTAATGCTAATAGGGGCAGGCAAGAGTATATTGTTTATGTTACCAGTATAGGCGGAATAAGGCGGGACAACGGTTATGGTGGTACCGTTAATAGTGTTACATAGGGACATAAAGCGACGTTATAAGAAGTTAGGGATTTCATGCAAAGAGTGGGAGGGCCGACGTCCACCAGATGCGGCAGTAATTGTTTTAGTGACGCTAAAATTAGCGGTTAGCGAGGATTTTATAATATTTTTAAACCAATTAAAAGCAACACAGCAGTTGGACCAGATAGTAATTAACGAGTATCACATTGTTTTAAACCGCAGGTACACATTCTAAAAGCAAATGCAGTAGTTAGGGAAGTTAATAATGGCGGAGATATAGATAGTATTATTAACGGCGATATTACTACTAGGCAAAGAGGAGGAATTGTATCATCGGATGTATTTTAAGAAGGATTAAGTTAAGATGTTTAAGGCGAGAATAGTAAGGGTTAATATAGCATATCAAGTGGTTAATATAGGTAGATTGCAAAGACGAGAAAAGAAGGAGAGTGTTATTTTAGAGTTAATTAGGAAGAAAGTGCGTAGATACGGGACAGGAAAGGTAGTAGTATATTATAACACAGTTAGGAAAGTAAAAAGAATTATAGAGGGGTTAGGTTGTAATGCGTACCATTATAATACAGTAAAAAAGGACAGCATGTTAATTAATTTTATGGAAGGAAAATAGTAGGTTATTGTAGCGATAAGCGCGTTAGGGATGGGCGTAGATATACCGGATATTAGGTATATTATTTATATAAACCGGCCGCGGACGTTGTTAGATTATGTATAGGAGAGCAGAAGAGCGGGACGAGATAGAGGCCGAAGTAAGGCAATCGCGATAAAGGAAGGTAGTAAAAGTAGGTAGGAGGACGAAGGGTAGACAGAAGAAGAGGTTAAGTTAGTAGAAAAGTACGTATAAGGGTTAGATGGGTTAAGAATATATAGAAGGGTAGTATTAGATAGATATTTAGATGGACGGGAAGGTTGAGTTGGTTATAAGAATAGGGAGGAGTTATATAATATTTATGGTAGGACAGAGAAAGAAATAGAGGAGGAGGATATAGTAAAAAGAGAGGTTTTGGAGGTGGTAGATAGGGAGATTATAGAGACAGGGGTAGAGGTTAGGAGGGAAATGGAGATAAAGAGGGTTAGCGTTTAGTATAAGTTTTATTAGCAGCAGTAGGAGAGAAGAGTAGGGTAAGAAGAATTAATTAGAAGTAGATAGGAGGAGTTTTTAGAGATAGAATAGTTAAGACGGCAGTTATAGAAGTAGGCGGGTTGGTGTAGAATATACAAAGGGGTAGGAGTTAAGGTAGATAATCACGATTTAAGGCAATACATAAGAGTTAACAGTAGGAAAGCAAAAGAGATGGTTAAGATAATTAAAGAAGGGATTAAGTTTTTGGAGTTTTCGGGTTATTTTTGGTGCGGTGT
>NW_027137715.1:0-20934 GCF_001692895.1 Cenococcum geophilum 1.58
GTGTAGAGCTTCGTGTAGAGTTTCGTGTAGAGCTTCGTGCAGAGCTTCGTGTAGAGCTTCGTGTAGAGCTTCGTGCAGAGCTTCGTGTAGAGCTTCGTGCAGAGCTTCGCGTATGTAGAGCCTCGTGCAGAGCCCCAGTAGTGTTGCTTGAGGGGTGTGTATAGGGTGTTGCTTTGGGGGGGTATCCTGCCAGGAACCTGACAGGACGATCAGGAAATACTAGTTTCCTATCAGGAGCCTGTCAGGACGATCAGGAAATATTAGTTTCCTGTCAGGAGCGCATCAGGATGGTAGGGTCCTGTCAGGAGCCTGTCAGGACGATCGGGACGTTCAGGACGTTCAGGACGATCAGGAAAATCAAAATCCTGTCAGGAGGCCTCCAGGATCTTGGCACCCCAACAAAATGCTGATGTTCTAATTAGCCTATTTAACGATAGAATCGGCAAAACCCTATACCGCTACCCAACGCGAAAATATAACACGTAATAAGTTATAAGTCTTAACTAAAATTAAATTATTTGGACCTTTGGCTAAAAGGGGGGTACTATAACGGGACTAGCCTAGTTATAGTAGGAATGTCTTATTAAAACACTTAATAGATAGATTTTAACGCTTTAACTAAATTCTGCTAGATTAATTAAATTTTACTAAAGTCCGTTAAAGACCGCGTGCGTATATACGCACGCATCAACCACTAAGCCCCTAACTATTTAATTATATAATTCTCTTGTTATTCCTTTCTCTTCTTTACACAACGTCTTATTCTTAGCGAGAGCTATATACCCTTAGATTTAGATAAAATTTATATCGTTCCTTTAAATCTTCCCTAAAGTCTCTTTGCGCCCTTACAACAGCCTTTTAACGGACTTTAGTAGAATCTGGTAGAGCTTGGTAGAAGTTAATTAAGCTAGCAAAATTCGGCAGAATTCGATCGAGTTAGTAGAATTTAGCAAAATTTATCTGTCAAGTGTTTTACTAAGACATTCTTGCTGTAACTAGGCTAGTCCCGTTATAAACTATTTGGTTTAATACTATACCTTTTTAGCTAGCTGCGTTCGTTTAGCTTAGTAGGCGATCGTTATAAGAACTTAACTAAAGATAAATTAAATAAGCAGAGATACTTATAGAATACTATTTTAAAATTTAGTATACTAAGGGAATAGAGAATATAAGGGTAGACGTACTTAGTAGAAAGGCTAAACTATAAAATAATAAGAAACTATTAGGAGCAATATTATAAAAGGATAGTAATAGATTAATTAGATATAATTATCCTAAAATTGCAGTAACTTAAGAGCACGAGTTACTAGAAAGTAATTAGATATAAAAGATTTAAGAAATATAACGCGAGGATCTAGACTTAAAGTAGTATAAGAATTAAGAAGCAATATATGTACTAAAGGGTATTATAAAAGAATTTATTAAAGATTTCTATAAGGGAATAATATAGGGATATAACGGAGCTACGGGCTTAGTGTTAAGACTCTAAGAAGAGTATATTATTAATAAAATCTAGGGCTTAGTAAGAGAAGTTATAAAGGAATATCTAAATTACTAAAGAAATAAGCTAATAAGGTATAAGCTATATAGAAAGCTATAGCCTATTAAAGTACCAGAATATCTATAGGAAATAATATTATAGGACTTTATTATAAAGTTGCTAAAGTTATAAGATTATATTACTAGATAGGAATATAATATAATCTTAGTAATAGTAGATAAGTTAACTAAGTAGGGCTACTTTATAGCATGCATAGAAGAAATCTTAGCGGAAGATATCGCTAAAATCTATATAAAAGAAGTGTTTATAAGATATAGAGTACTAAGTAAGATTATATTGGATAGAGATTTAAGATTTATAGTAGTATTTTAGGAGGTATACTTGGCGGAATAAGGGGTTAGAGTAGTAACTTCTACTATATATTATTTATAGACGGATAAATAGATAGAGAGATTAAACTAGACACTAAAGCAGTATCTAAGGTATTATATAATTTATGTATAGAATAATTAGGTATTGTTATTACTAGTTATATAGTTTATATATAATGCGATACTATAGAAAGGTATAGAGATATTACTATTTTAGGAAAATTACGGATATAAGTCTAGAATATCGTTATTACTATAATAAGTAAAGAAAATAAGTAAAATAGTAAGTAGAGAATAAAGACTCTAATAAATCTTTATAAGGACCTTTATTGTAACAATCGCCTACCGAGCCAAACGAACGTAACTGGCTAAAAAGGTATAGTGTCGAACCAAATGGTTTAACGGGCTTGGTAACTAATATATATACGTTTGTCCCTGTCGTCGCCTGACATCTATAGCATAGTAAGAATAATAAAAAAATTAATAAAGAAGTACTATAATATTAAGAGATCTAAGGGACTAGATCTAAAGGAGGGGGATAAAGTATAGCTATTATATAAAATTTTTATAAGTCGACAACTAAGTAAGAAGTTAGATTACGTTAGACTAAAACCATTTAAAATTATAACTAAGATTTTAAAAGTTACGTATAGACTTAACTTATTAGCGAAAATAAAGATCTACCCTATACAGTATATTATAATATTAGAGCTAGTATATAAAAATATAGAGCTACTAGTTTATAAAGTAGATACGTATAGAGGATAAGAGGAAGATAAATAGTAAGTTTTAAAGTGTCTGTACGAGTAGAGGTTACGTGGTCATGTCTCTGATTAGTCATCCTTACGGTGACTCATCAGCCCCCTATTTAGGCACCGCGATCCTTACGATCCTCTGCAAAAGACACGAATGAATCAAAGAACCTGTTACCTTATATTGCAATTGCAGTACCCCCGGGTGATACCGACACTAATCAGTTGATATCACAGATTAGCCAGGTGTTATTACGAAGAGAGGCACCACGCGATCGCTCCTACTAAGGCCCGTCGACCACGTTGTGTTTGCTAAGGAGAACCCTTCCTGTATAGGCCTTGGGAACTTAAAGAACCGACTCCTCCAAGGCTTCGTTCGGTTCGCGTCCATCACGCAAAATCTACCACGAGAGACAACACGCGATCGCTCCTACCAAGGCCCGTCGATCACGTCGCGTTTGCTAAGAAGAACCGACTCCTCCAAGGCTTCGTTCGGTTCGCGTCCATCACGCAAAATCTACCACGAGAGATAACACGCGATCGCTCCTACCAAGGCCCGTCGATCANGTCGCGTTTGCTAAGAAGAACCGACTCCTACCAAGGCTTCGTTCGGTTCGCGTCTATCACGTAAATCAATACCCAGTACGACCTCTTTACTGAGCGCTAGTACACCCAGCAGCGTCAGCAGCACCCCTACCTACACCCCTACCTATACCACGACCTACACTACGACCTAAACCATGACCTACGCCAGCCAATTATGTTCGACATAAGAACCTAACGTCCGAACTGGGCCAATGGAATCACCCTAACCAGCGAGACTACTGTAGAGGATATTACCAATTACATTTACTTTAAAATCAATGAGTATACTAGCTATAACTTTAAGGATAAAACCCTATGGGATTTATACCAAGAGGACTTTAATAATTTTAAGGTATAAATATTTAAGGAAGCTGATAGGTCTGCAATTAAAAGACTTAAATAACTGCTCTGACGTAATGGAGTATGGGTCTTTAACAAAAAGAGCAAGTTAGTACCACAAGCACTGTACGACGTTACTCACGAGGACGACCGTACGGAATGGTTAGATGCAGAAATTCAGCTATATATCAACAGCGAAGGACCCTTCAATTCGTATGCTATTAACTATCGTCTCAAATTACGCCCACTTACCACCACCCCTAGGACACCTCAACCACCTGCTGCGTCTATACCCTAGCAAGCTCCGTCCACACAAGCTTCGTCCGCGCAATCTCCGTCTGCGCAAGCTCCGCCCACGCAAGCCCCATCTGCACAAGCCCCGTCCACGCAAGCTCCGTCTACACAAGCTCCGCCTACACAAGCCTCGTCCGCACAAGCTCCGTCCGCGCAAGCTCTGCCTACGCAAGCTCCGCCTACAGAAGCTCCGCCTGCGCAAGCTCCGTCCGCACAAGCTCCGCCCGCGCAAGCTCCGCTAGCTTCACTCTCCCCCTTAACTAAAGCCAAGGACCTATGGCAGCCAAGCTCATACGAACCTCCGCAACCTGCCCAGCGACAGTACAACTTAGCCCCAGCTGTCTCAAATGACGTTCCTCCTACGGCCGAGCTCCCCCTGCCTACAAACGTCACAGCTGTCTTAAATGACCTTCCTCCTACAACCGAGCTCCACTTGCCTACGAACGTCACAGCTACTTCTACAAACGTTACGGCTCCCTCTGCGAACGTCACGGTTCCCTCCACAAATGTCACAGCTCCCTCTATGAATACCCCTGTGACACCTCAAACACCTGTTGCATTTGTATCCCAACAGCCTGCCCAGCAGCAGCAGTATGACCCTTGGCAACCTAGCCGACAGCAGTATACCCTATTACAATTTACCCGACAACAGCAACCAGACCCAGGAGGAGGAGGAACAACGATATACAATGCTTGGTTATCAGCCCTTCTACCTGTTTTCCCCTATGGACACCCCGGTAACACCTTGTACGCGTCTACCTGTCTCTACCGCAATATCCGAATGTTTACGATATCCGCAATATCCGCAATATCCGTAGCGATATTCGCAATATCCGTAACAATATCCGCAACGTCTGCAATATCCGTAATATTCGCAATACCTGAGACATTCGCGATTACTGCCCTGAGCACCTGTTGACCTATATACTTCTCCTTTGTACTTTTATACCTTCTTTCCTTTTTGTAAATATCGCCAGTGTCTATACGAGTAGAGGTTACGTGGTCATGTCTCTGATTAGTCATCCTTACGGTGACTCATCAGCCCCCTATTTAGGCACCGCGATCCTTACGATCCTCTGCAAAAGACACGAATGAATCAAAGAACCTGTTACCTTATATTGCAATTGCAGTACCCCCGGGTAATACCGACATAAAGATTATAAATTATAAGGATATTAACGATAAAACTTAATATAAAGTAAAGTGGATAGGTTATAATAAGACTACCTAAAAACTACTCTAAAATCTAAAGAAAGCTATAAAAAAGGTATAGGAGTATTAGAAGAAAAAGGGTTAGGTAATATAAAGAAGGAGCTAAAGATAAAAGAATTAGTTAAAGGTAATAGATAAGCTAAATTATTTAAGGGATCTACTATTAGCGTATAAGCTGTTTTTACCTCTTCTTAATTAGAATCCTTTTTAGCCTCTTTAGCCTTAAGCTTAGAGAGACCTTACTCTATAAGGCGTAGTTCCTTTAAATATACCTTTTTATAAACCTTTATAAGACAGCTTAGTTAAATATAAGTATTAAATTAAGCCTTTAGGGCCTAAAACGCTTTATTAGAACGATATTAAACCTTAATAAAAGCCTTAGCTAGCTTACCCTCTAGTGTTTTAGCCGCTACTAATACTTAAGACTCTATAATAAATTAGATAAGGTACTAAACGATTATAGAGAATTATAGGATATATATACTTAGCGCTAGAGACGGATTAAATGTTATAGGATAATTGTATATTTACTCGCGTATACTTAGTATAGGAAAAAGGTTAGCAACCGGACGGAGCCGTAATTATAATATATACTAATTTCTTCTCTATATAACGAAAGTAGGATAGTATAACTTTACTAAGTAAAAGAATTATAGTTACTAGCTAGTTATAATAATTAAACATAGAAGATTTAATAGGAGGTATTAGAAATAATAAAGGTTATTAAATTAAAGACGGGAATGCTATACCTCTAATAGATAATTTAGAGATAGGAGATATCTTAAGGACAAAGATAAAAAGGAGGGGGATAGTATTACGGACCTTATATTAGTAGTAGTATAACTACTAAAAAGAGATATAAATAGATTAGTTAAAATAGTATAGAAGGCGCTAAAACCAATTAAGCTATAAGATAAGAGGTAGTAAGTTACGTAGCTAGTTATATTATAAGTTTAGAATATAGGAATATAGGAATATAGGAATATAATATACTAATATACTAATATACTAACGTACTTAGTATATTTCTTAGGCGCAGTATTATATATTTAAAGAACCATAGTCCCTACCTAAATAGTTCTTTTTTATAGTAAATCTTAGAATATAATTAGAGTTAATCTGTTAGGTAACCCACTCTACTAGTTATTATTATATTATTGACTTTTTGTTTACCTATATACCTAGCCTATTAATAAGTCTACTATAGTTCCTACTATAAGGCTTTATTATATTAATAAATAAGCGATTAAATAAACGATTAAATATACCCCCTTTTTTACCTTTAGGGTAGTCGCCCGCAGAGCATATAGTTACTTACTGTTAACTAGCATTATATACTAACTAGCAGCCTAGATAATAACCCTAGGCCGTTAAAATTAGACTCTGTATCTATATATAGTAACGGCTACAAACCTATAGTCTTTAAAGTTTAGACTTAGTAAAGCTAATGTAGAGATGTTATATAGCGTATAGGTAGGGCCTAGTGGTTATTAAAACCGTTATAGGCGGTAGTGAAAAGTTTTTATATAGAATAGTGAGATCTCGAAAACTACTACTAATAGTACCCCTATGTAAAATAGCAGCTAGTATACTCCTATTTAGTATCTATATAATCTTTATAAATATAAAATAGATTCTAATAAGGTCCCCTAACCCCTAATTAAAACATTAGTATTTTATTAGGGTGCTAAGATCCTAAAGGCCTCTTAATAGGATTTTAATTATCTTAGACGTCCTAATCGTCCTAATAGGCTCCTAATAGGAAACTAGTATTTCCTAATCGTCCTGTCAGGTTCCTGGCAGGATACCCCCTAAGCAATACCCCTTTCTCCCTAAAGCGATACCTATATACATACCCTTAAGCAACACCCCCCAATACAACACCCCCCTCCTTAGGTGCGCGCGTATGCGCGATATATAGTGCTATTAGGCGCGACATATAGTGCTGTTAGGTCCCCGCTATATTCCTAATAGCCTATATATGCCTCTGCTAAGTTCTCCCCTTTATAGCTACCTTATCTTTTACCCTTCCTTATATCCTCCCTACTTTAGGAGGTACTAGCACAGCAGCTAGTAGAGGACTGTCGCTAGAACCAGACGACCGTTACTAGAACTAGATAACGACCTTTTAAATAACTAGCTAGCGAATACCACGAACGATTCAATTAATCGATTAATCGAATTCTATATCGGCCCATTACCGAATCAAATTAAGGTCTCCTAGGGAGGCACCCTAAACAACTACCGTTTATATGTACAGCTAGCGAACGGCCATAGAGAACGATCTGGATTAATTAGAGCCTTCGATTGGGCCAACCTCTCCGAATTAAATTAGATACTGGTAGGCAGGTAGGCACTAGGCCTAGTTAGGAAATTAGCACACAGCCGGATCATTGGGAACACCGCGGATCGACAATTTAGAGCCTCCGCGAGAGGCTCCTTAGTTAATCGCCCAATATCCAAGCAATTGTAGAGCTCTATAGTAGGCGCGGGCAGTAGGCAGGAAAGATTAATTTGGATTATTTAGATTATATGTAATTAAAATTAGTTTTGTATTTTTTAACTAGCTGTAAATATACTGGAGTGTTAATATACCTTATTTTTAAATCTAGAATTTTTATTATTGTTCTAATAGTCCTAATAGTCCTGGAGGTCCTAATAGTCTTAATAGTCCTAGTAGTCCGGGCAACCTCCTAATAGGTTCCTAATAGAATACTAAGTATAAGTATCTTTTAAAGCTCCTAATGACCCTAATAGAAGCTATTAAAAACTATTAGTACTATTAGGAGGCATAAATATTTTGCTAATACTACTTTAGTTAACGTAATCTATAAGCTAGTAGCCTACCCCACTAAACACGCGATATGTTATTTAATAACTACCTAAATAGTAGTACCATAATAGCAAGAGGCCCTTTTTTGAGAGGGTGTTATAGCGCTAGTAAAAACTAGTAGATTGTAGCTAATAAATATTAGTAGATTATAGCGGACAATCGCAGACAGTTTTAGACAGTTTTAGATAATTGCCGTTATATAACTAGAGGATTATATATAACGTCAAGCGGCGCCACCCTCTGTTTCCCTTCCTTTCTCTAGCTTTAGATCCTTGTTTATAGCCGATCCAATTATATAGGCTTGCGCGACCCTTTTGCCGTACTTATGCCTTAATTAACTAAGTCGCTAATATTATCTAAAGCTTATCTACTCTTTTTCCTAAGAAGGAACTTAAATATATTTATAGGACTATAAATAGGAATAGAATATAAAAGTAGACCTAAAAACTATTACTAGAACTAGAAGAATAGAAAAAAAAATAATAAGACCTATAGAATATATATAGACCAGAACCCCTACAGAATCCTACTAGAAATTACCCTAATAACTATATTACTATGCTAAGAAATATAGCAGCCGGTAAAGCAGCTATAGGACCCTTAAATACCTCTAATAGTAAAACAGCAATTAACTTAAACTCCTAGGTGGAGCTTATAGCAGCTAATACTAAAATTAAATAACTTTAAGAGCTACTTAAAGCTAGGGAACCCCCTATACTTAGTAAAGAGTTATTAAACACCTAGAAACTTACTACGGTCCTTAAAACCCTAGCCCAATATATAGTATTAGTATTATTACGGTTCGTAAAGGTTATAGACCCCCTATTACTTACTAACGGAACTAATCCTATATTTAATAACTAGAAGCTTTAATTATAGAATAAGCTTAAAGTTAATGCGGACTACTTCCCTACTACTTAAGCTAAAATGGCCTATATCTTTAGCTATACTAGTAGAGACGTATAGATATACCTATGTCCCTAATATATATATTAGGAAAATGTTTATACCTCCTAATAGTACTAATAGGCTCCTAATAGCTCCTACTAGGGCTGCTAGGATCTTTAGAAGACACTTATACTTAGTTTTAGATTAGGAGCCTATTAGGAGGCCGCCTGGACTAAACGGACTAAACGGACCTTTAAGACCTCCAGGACCTCTAGGACAATTAGGATAATTAAAATAATTAAAATTCTAGATTTCAAAATAAGGTATATTAATACTCTAGTATTTATAGCAATTAAAATATAAAAATCAGGTTAATTTTAGGCCCTATTCTATATACACGATGCTTTAAGCAATCTAAATAATCTAAATCGATCCTTTCTACCTACCACCTATGTCTGTGTCTGTGTCTACTCAGGCGTCAAGCGATCGATTGAGGAGACGAGGGGTAAGGTTCTCGCAGAGGCTCCAGGCCGTCGGTTGACGGTGTTTTCGGTGATCCGCCGGTCGTGTACTGATTTCCTAACTAGGCCTAGTGCCTGCCTGTCCTACCTGTCCTATCTGTCCGTGCCTACCTATCTATGCCTGGAGTCTGGAGCTCGGCCTGTGTTGCCGAAAGCTCCGGGAGTACTGGCCAAGGCCCTAAAACCTCGGCTAGTGTAGATATTTTGGGTGGTTACAAGTCGGCTAGACCACGCTAAAAGGTCGGCCTACCATAAGCGCTAATGCACAATCCCTGTACGGGGCAGCCCCAGCTCAAAATACAAAGTCGTATGGTCAACCGAGCCCAAATCGCTTATTCTACCACACAACTTACCTCCTAATTAAAAATATTTAATTATTATAAAGTTAAACTTAGTTATAAATATATATTTAGAAACATAATATTTATTATAGAACGTATTTAGAACGTATTAAGAATATATTTAAATATTATAGTATATATTATAATTTTATTATTAATTAAATTATAAATAATAATTTTTTTAAGCCTATAAAATAGTTATCTAAATATTAAATATAATATAAACTAGCTTGAATAATATTAATTCCTAAGCTAATAATATTAACTAGTTCCTTTAAATATAAAGGGTAAAAAATAAAAAATTATAAATACCTTTAAATTTTATTATAATTTTTTTAAAAAGATAATAAAGGTCTAATATTAAAGTAAAGTAAATAGAAATATAAGTTAGTTATAAGTTGGCTAACACTATATATTAAAAGGTTAGCCTACTATAAGCGCTAATATATATAATCTCCTATATAGGGTAGCCTTAACTCTTAAATAAAATTTATAATAATTAATCTATAAACTAAGTCTAAATCGCTTATCCTACCACTATATAACTTACCTTTTAATTAAAATTAATTATTATAAATAACTAGCTATATGAGAATATGTTTAGAATATGTTTAGATTATAATGTTTAGAATATTAATTACATATTAGAACATATTTAGAATATTATTTAAGAACATATATTTAAGAACATATTTAGAATATATTTAGAATAATATTTAGAACACATTATTTAGAATATATTTTATCTAATATATATAAATTAATATCCTTTAGAATATATTTAGAACATATTAGATAAATAAGAATAATATATATTATAGTTAAAATATTACTATATATTCTAATTTAAAAATACTTCCTTTAGAATATAATTCAAATATTATAAAAAAATTTATAGCTATACTATAATAGTATATTATTATAGGATTAAATTAATATAAGCTATATAAAAGTAAATTAAGTTCTAATAATATTTTAATCTAATATTAAAATATAATTCTAATCTAGTTCTAATCTAATTCTTAATTCTAGTTCTAATCTAGTTCTAATCTAGTTTTATAATTAGTTCTTAAATATAATTCTTTAAATATATTATAATATAATAAGTTACATTTTAAGTTCCTTTTTTATTATTTATTATATTTAAGAATTCATTTAAAGCTCTTTAGGTACTAAATAAAAAGTTATATTTATATATTATATTAATTAATATAAAATATAATTATATTTTTAAGCTAATATATATTATTTAGTTCTTTTAAATATAAACGGTAAAAATATTAATATAAATACCCTTATGAATTTATTATAAGTTTTATAAAATATAAGATCTAATAATAAAGAGAGTAAATAGTTTAAATATATATATATATATTAATATTTTAAAAGTAATAAAAGCTAGTATATATACAATAATAAAATATATAAAATATTATTAATATTTATATTATTTAAGCCTTATTTATATATTAATAAAGATATATATTTTTAGTTTTGTTATAATAAAGATAGCTTAAACTACTAAAATTATATTTAATAATAATTCTTTAATAATATTTTTAATATATATATAGCTAGATATAGGTTTGTAACTAGTTATAGATATATTCTAAAACGTAATATAACAAAACATGTTTTAAATATTATTAGAAAAAATACATTATTTAAACCTTTATAGGATTTTTATTTTAGTTTAAATAGGCTTATATAATAGACTTATAAACTATTAAAGATTACTAATAAAAATAAGCTTACATAAAATAGCTTATATATATATGAGCTCTCTTAAGGTAATAATTATTATAAAAAATTTTTATAATAGATTAAATAGATATATAAGAAAAGATAGGGTGGATGGTAGGGTCAGTTTGGGAGGGAAGGGTGGGTTTGGTGTGGCGGGCGGAGGTTTCGCCTATCGGGCCGACCTTTTAGGCGTGGTTCTGGCCGACCTGTACGCACGATATTTTGGCTCCGGCCCAACTTCACTAGGTATACAATCTAACTTTTACTACGCTATATTAAGACGCTTATATTTAATTGTTTTTAATTTAACGTTTTTAAAGGTGGTTTTAATAATTTATTATGTTTCTTAATAGAAGAATAGCTTATAGATAAGGTAATTGTAGTAGGTTATATTTAGGTTATATTAAGGTTATATTAAAGGTATATAAGGATCTAATATAGGTATAAATTCTAGAGAAGTAGAGGCAAATTAGAGTAGAAAAGGTATTTATTAATATTCATATCTATTTTTATTTAATTTAATTAGACTATATTAGTTCCTACTAAATCCCTTTTAGCTCTTATAGAATAATACACATAGTATAAGGTAATAGGCTCATATATACCTAGACTACTATAAAAGGTAAGTAACTAGCTTAATGCTAAGTATAGCATATAGAACAATATATATAGGTAAGGGGACTTCGTTACCTAATGGATAGCTCTATTATAAGCAGCGTAAGTATATATTTAGGTTATATTTATAATTTAATTATAGAAATAGGTACCGCCCTAATAGCCTAAATATATAAATTATATAAAAGATCTAATTAGGATATAGAATAAGAACTTTCTCTAAAATAGGTATGTAAATCTTTTTATAAGGATGAGTATAAGTATAAGATAAAATTATATTTAGATAAAACTATATTATATCTATAATCTACCTTAATATATTATTAATAAGGTTTTTTATAGCCTATTTAAGGTCCTAAATATTAGTATAATAGCTATACGTAGTACTTTAGAGTAATTTTTAGGTTATATCTTAAAGAACTATTTCCTAGATAATCTAAGCTCTTTAAACTTAGAGATAATAGTAGGAGTAATGGTTCTAGTACTCCTAATATCTACTTTATAGCTAAATACTATAACAAGGGCGCATTTCTAGCGGCCCTAGCTCTATATACTAAGGTATAGTATATAGGACTTAGTAAGCGCCTAATATAGGTTACTATTCTTCTATATATAGGGTAATATCTAGTATTATATCTGGCTTATATCTAGGATTAAACTTTAATATAGTCACTATTAGTAAATATCCCTTTTATCTATATTTCTGGCTAGAGGGATATTATTTCTCTGAATAGTTTTATTTTGTTTGATTATATACTATTAGGAAGATTATAGTTATAAGTGCTATATATCTCTATTTTATCCTAGATCTAACTATAATAAGATCTAAATACTAAGTATAATATTATACTTAGGGAATAAAATTTACTTAATAGTTTTAGAGATTTTATATTAAGTATATTAAATTATATTTCATAGGTAAACACTAATATATCTTATATTATAACTAGCTTTTAACCTGAAAAATAAAGAAAAAATATAGGCTATATAATTATATAGTATTAAAGCCCTAGAGGTAAAAAGAACTATAATTTTAGTAATTTAGCTAGTATTCTTTATCTATATATCTATATTATATCCTAGATCTAACCTACTATAGTAGCTATTAGTAGACCCTTTATTAAGCTATCTAGATAGAGGTAGAACATCTAAATATTATATCCCTATTAGTAAAGCAGTTATAAAAAGGCTAGAATTTATAATTATAATATAAACTATTACTCTTCTATTAGAATATATTAATAATATATTAATAATCTAATTAGAAAGAACTTAATTTTACTAAATATATAACGCTATTAAATATTATAGATAACCTTAAGGTTAATAAGCCTTTTAATATAGTTATAGAGCTATACTAGTATACTAGATAGTTAGATTTTAAATATAGTATAGTTCTATCTTTGTTCTATCCTAGTTCTATCCTAGTTTTATTCTTTTACTACTAAGTATTAAGTATAGAGTATAGAGTATAGAGTATAGTAGGAGTATTTAAAATCGGCTTTTTCTTAGATATTATAATATCTTTATATTTAGGTAATTACCTTAATATAACTTATACTCCTTATACTTATAAGTATAAAAACTTATATTAACTAAGTTTTTATTATAATTTTCTAAGCTCTAACTCTATCTTTTTTATTTTATAGTTAATTACTTTTACTTTAGCTTTTATATATAGAACCTAGGCTTATTTATAAATATTTAATTAAGATTATTAATTAATATTAACATTATAAGGAATTAAGCTTATTAAGTAATAGTTATATAAAGTAAAGACTATAAGCTACTCTTATATACTAAATATAATTGGCTTATAAGCTAGATATATTAAGGATATATCTAGATAATCTTACCTAATAGTAAAATAGACCTAGAATATAGTAAAACCTAACTATTATTTAATATTATAATAGAGGAGACTAAAATATATTAGCTTTATAGAATTTAGTAAGATATCTAGAATATAATATTACTAGAGTAAAAAGAGGCTATAGATTATAAGTAAAATTTAATATACGCCTTATAAACTTTATAATTAAAACTATAGGTATATACTAGTTCTAGAAGATAATATACCCAATATATCTAATATAATAGATATTAATAATATAATAATATAAATAAATATTTATATATCCTTTTCTCGTCTTCCTCTATAATTTCCTTAGGGTTAAAAATTTTATAGCTAAGAGTATAAATATTTATAATAAAATACGCCTATATAGAGTATCTATTTTCTAAAGCACTTTAGAGGCTAAAGAGAGTATAATATTATACTTATTTATCCTTTAATATATATAAATATTATATCTATTAATATTAGAACTAAGTTATATATAGGATATATCTAGGATATATCTAGGATATAGTCTTTTATATTTTTATATATCTTAGTAATATTCTTATTATATATCTCTAGATTAGATAAATCTATAATATATTTAATTCTATACTTAGAGGATATAGAATATTTTAGTATCTTTTAACTAAATATAAGTCTTTTTGTTCGTACTAACTTAATAGCATAAGTGAGTTGTATCCCGGGGCACGAAATACGTATAGTATTATATGCTCTTTAGGATGGTGGTGACTGTCGATTCTATTAAGGTAGACTACGTAGTCTATATACTGACGCGCCTCCCCCCTAATTAGTCAGCACGTAGGTGGTTGGTGCATAAACGCGTATTTACGCGTTTATACACCAGGTGCTATAATTATATACTAGCGGTACTTAGAAAATGAAACCACTTATATACAGCCTCCGTAATTGCCTTAATAGAACTATAAAATACATAAGAAAATATATAGGAAACTCCTCCCAAGGTGCCTTCTGGGCTGCCTTTTAAACGGTGCCCCAAGCTGGCCGTAAGTCCTACTTACGGTCCGTAAAATAAACCGTACGGCCTTTTAACGGGCAGTAGACGAGCCATAAGTTAGATCTTAAGGGCTGCTAAGACGCTAGTGTTAAGCGAGCTAATAGCGATTTTCCGTGCCCGGCATGGAAAATCGTAATTGGTGGATTTAACCACTGTGGCAGAATATGGCAGAATTCGGCAGGTCACGTAAGTCCACTAAGTTCTATTACAGCTTTCCACTGTTTTTCTACCTAATAGCTTACGGTCCGTAGAATAGGCCGTACAATAAGCTATACGGCCTTCTAACGGGCCGTAGGCGTACCGTAGGTACTCCGTTAGTCCCGTTTTACCCATTCTATAACTTTTAGGTTAAGCTTATTCGTGTTAATTAGGGTTTTAAGGGCTTAATACGGCTTTGCCTTAGTTATAGCGTCCGCTAGGTTGTCTCCGCTGCTAATCTATTTAACCTCCGTAATCTTACGTTGTTTATAGGCCTAATATAAGCACATTAGGTCGACCATGAGCCTCTTCTCTTATATCGTACCTAGTTTAACTAGGCAGTTATAAAGGGACTTTAAATCGGTGCATAAAACCAGGGGTAACTACTCTAGTTATAGAATCTTCTAGACCGTTAATTTAATTGCGGCTACTATATTAAAGCTATAAGCTAGTGCATATAGTTTAGAAGCTAGTACACTACGGGTTACTTATTTATACTTAATTAAAGACCAATATAGTATATTTGCGTCCTAATTACGGTCCATAAGTACAATTATAAAGCCGATTTGTGATAATAGGTCTTTATTATTGGTAAAGGAGGCGTCCGTAAATACCAGTAAGCTAAGGGAACTTAGGTCTAGTAGTACAAAAGTAAGTCCCCTTACTATATTATCAATTTGCCACTAAATGCGCTTATTAAGCTGCTTAATATTTTCTTCTTATAGATCTACTACCTGGGCCGTAAAGGATAAGTCATAGGTAGATTTGGGTTGGCAGACTATAGCAATATAGGCGCCTCTTGCACACTATATAGCGTATTAGTCCTTTATATTTACGGTCTTATGGGTCTCTCCACGGGAGCTAGTAAGGTCCGTAGGCTTTACTATAACAAGCTTTAGGTTTTAAGCTTGGCGTTCCTAGGTTAACTAGATTAAGTTACCCTTTTATGTAATTAAGCCTCCGTTAAACTTAATTAGAGTCTGCTTAGTTAACTACTCTTATAGCTTTGCTAGGAACTTAGCTTCTTACAGTTTAGTCTCTTTAGCGTCCGCAAATGTCCAGTCTGCTAAAAAGAGGGTATTGTCTATTTGGAGTCCAATAATACCAAGGCCGTTTAATAGGCTGTATAGGAGGTAGGGGTCGTAGGTTAACTATTCCATTTTAAGTTTACTAACGTGGTACTAGTAGTATATCTTAAACTAATGGTTTCCAGCTTCTGGTACTCCGTAAAGAGGTTTTATAACCTATAAAATTGTTTTTAGTTATAGGTTAAGCTTACGGGGTAGTTATATAAAGATGTCCCTACTTAGGTAGGTGTTAAACTACACGTAGGCTTACGAGATATCCTATAAGTATAGGGCTACGGGTTTAGTTTGCTATAGTCCCGGCGCAAGTGCAAGTATAATTTATTAGCTAACTTGTTAAATTATAGGCGATTGCGTAAGGATTAAGTCCTTTCCCTTATTGTTATAAGCTTATACGACAAGCCTTAATTTCTTAAAGGCTTTATTAGTACTAGGGTGCTTAATCTTGTTAATAAAGCGTAAGTTAAATATACGGATGCCTTACAGGATGTCTTTCTCTATTATAACCGCAAAGATACCCTTTTTAAGTAGTCCGTTAATCTCTTTACGTTATAAGTCCATAAATGGGGTTTCCTATACTAGAACTAATATATCCGCAGGCGGAGATTGCCTTGCGGATATTCCTACGGAGGTTAGGTAATTTTCTATTACGGTATTCTTAGTTATGGGGTGCTTTCGGGGGCGTCCTTAACCACGCTTTACGGTAGGTTTAATAGGTTTAGTGGGTTTCTAGGGGACTTCTAGGGTAGGTAAGGGTGCTTCCAGTTCATTTAATTTGGCGGGTGCTTCCAGTTCGTCTAGTTTAACAGGTGCTTCCAGTTCGTCTGGTTCAACGTCATGGGTGTTTTTAGGCCAAAAGTAGGGTTTTACGGACGTGCTTCTAAAGCTGGTTGGCCCACTAGGAAGCTATACGTAGCACATCTCGTTTTCTACGGCCAGTAGACAATAAGGTCCATTCCAACTGCCGCTTTTACGCTATATAAGGACTTTAGAGTTAAGCGGGAGGTCGTATACTGGGGTCGTGTTAGGTCCGTTACGGTGGTATAGGGCGTTATTAATAGCTTGCTTGGCCCGTAGCTTGACTATTTCAGTTATTGCCTTCTATATTATAGCTGCTCGTTCCATAATAGACGGGGCAAAAGGGCCCAGGTTACTTATCCTTGGGTAGGCTCCGTAAACCAAAAGGGTGGGTACTAGTCCGTTAGGGCCAGCGGTGTTATTAATAGCTTTTACGGCTATCTGTAAAGCCAGTTCCTTTTAGATATCCTTACACTCGTCTATAATGATCTGGTAAGCTCTCCGTAAGGCTAGGTAAGCTTACTTAATAAGCCTAACGGACTAGTACGCCTTAACTAGAACAGCTTTTGTTAATATAGCCATGGCTATAGCATACTGCTGAAATTCCTTACTAATAAAGTTCCTACTAGCGTCGTAGGTAATATACTACGGAGGTCCGACGTATATGTCGATCTAGCAGGTCCGTAAAATATCCCAAGTGTATTTTATGGATATATTTTGCAACCAACGGGCGGCTTAATAGCGGGTTGCCTCGTTAATTATATATAATACTAGACTGCCGTTAATGTATATAATATCCACGTATACTAAGTGGTTAAAGTTAAGGTCCTTATAAAGGGTGAACTTGAATTGGCCTAGGGAACGTCTGTATTTCTAGCAGAAGGAGCAGTATTTAGTTAGGTAGTTAATTGCCTTTCTATTAACGTCGTTATGTCTAGAGCATTTAAGGACTCTATATAGCTTTTCGGCTAATAGGTGGCCGAAACGGCGGTATAGGCGGTGGATCTCCGTACTAGTAAGGTAGCACGGGTTATAGTCGAAAGATTCCTAAATATAGGTCCGTAAAGTCTCTCCCTATATAAGGAATGGGTGTCCAAATTATCGTGTAATTGGCAGGGTAATATGCTTACTTCCTAGGGCAGTTACGGGGCCAATTAGGGTGTCCGTAACATTATTGTAGTATACCTATAACCTATCTATATCTGCAAGACAGAGTAGGAAGGGGGTGTCCGCTTTTACTATGTGGAAGTTAACTAGGCCAATTAGAGTCTTAACTTTAACTGATCTAATTAATGCGGTTAAGCCGATGCCGAATTAGACGTTTATGGCCCCAGTTTACGTAATATTAATATCCGTATTATTATTTATGGTGGTCCTATATGCGAGGTATTATCTATAGCCTGCGGTAGACTTCTTAGAGGCACCTATATCGATTATAACACCATAGAATTCCTTAGGGGTATAGCGTTCTATGGTGATATATGTAAATAGGTCCTACTTATAATCTATAACATCCATAATAGGGGTACTTACGGAATAGTTTTTGGGCGCAACTAAGTGTATAAAGGAACGGTCGGCTAATACGGTCATAATATTAAAGGCTTAGCTGTCCGTAAAAGGTCCGAAAGTAATTAGGAATATCTCTAAGGTCTCTTATTCCTAAACGTCTAAGTTAAAGTTAATTATAAGGGCTTCTATTAACTTATTAGGGGGCTCTTCTACTTCCTCTCTTTTATATTCCAAAATAAACTGGTTAATATAGCTATTAAGTCTCTTCTTAGACTTATCACGTTCTTCCTAGGTATACCTTATAGACTAATATCCTTCCTTACCGCACACGAAGCACTTCTAGCTGGTTTATCTGCGGGGGTATGTTTTTATACAGGGGTTGCTATAGGGGTTACGGGTAGGACTTGGTCGGTACAGGTGCTGCTAGCGGTAGCGGCGGTCCGTAAAGTAGACGTCTAAGTCTGTTTGCGGATATTAAATATCCGCAATAAAGGCTTGAGTGCTGCCTAGTGGGTTTAAGACTTTATACGTTATAATAGAGGAGCGTAGGTTATTAATGAGGCCAGCTAAGGTATCTGCAGGCTTATAGTAGGCGTACTTGTAGGGCTCTACTTCCTAGCAGGCTGTAATAAGTTTATTGTATAGGAAGTCGTCTGTTCGAAGCTTGGTATTAAGGCCGTACTATAGGTGCCGAAGGTCTTTAATAAGAATTTGCAGGCACTCTATAGTCGATTTTTCAGTGTTCTTGTTAATTACGGTCTATAGCTTAGTTGCATTCCATTAGGTAAGAATATTACGCTTATATTCCGGTCCTTTAAAGTAGTTACGCGTAGCTTTGTATAGCTTATCAAAGGGAACACTAAGGGGGTTGCTCTTAAGGTTAGTGTAGTAGTGGTTAAGTGCTAGGCCGCGCAGTATAGTGGAGTAAGCTTGGCTAAATTCCTGTTTAGAAATATCAGCCTTCCGATAGAGGTCCATAAAGATAGTAAGTTTAAAGTTAAAGTTATCGTTTTTACTGCTGTACTTGGATTCGTCGGTATAGAGCTTAGCCAGGTTAGCTAGCTCCTTACCATAGGTCTTTACTTAGGTGGGTTGCGGATCTATAACTTACGGATCTGTGGCTTACGGATATGTGGCTTACGGATCTGTGACTTAAATAATGGGGGTAATTTAGTCCGTATTTTGGTTTACAGGGGTATTATAGTCCGTAATTTAGGTTACGGGGGTATTGTGGTCCGTAACTTAAGTATTAGGTGTACTTTGGCCAGTAACTTAAGTATTAGGTATACTTTGGCCAGTAAGATTAATTCTAATACCACTTGGGTTTATGGAACGAATTCGGTTAAATAGGTTAGCTATAAGGCTAGAGATTCTGTTAAGTTTAAAGGAGGCAAAAAGGTCGCTAGTTTTGATATAATCTAAGATCTACTCTTTAGTCTATTCCGTTTGGTCCTCCTTATATAGTATATTGTATAGAGACCATACAACAGTGACTTATCTGTCCCTTTTAACCTATACGCCTTAGTAACGTAAAAGGGTTCGTAGGTTACGGATAGTAGTAGGGTTATAAGCCTTAAAAATAGCTTCCGTAAAGTCCGCAAAGTCTTCCTTATATTGCTCCCATAGGTTATTATTTATAAGCTTAAAGTGTCTATATTTAAGGATTTTAAAGCTAATATAGTCGTTAACGTCGTTTATAGACGTAACGTTGACGCCTTATCTCCACTTCTTTTAACCTTTGTTAACTTGCTTGCTGATATCTACCATACTACAGTATAGTATAGTGCGTAGCGGGTGGTAGCAGCTTATAACGGGTGGGGGAGGTCTTATAACGGTCCGTAAAATTAATTAATAGGTCTGTAATGGTTTACAGAAGGGTAGGGGGTTTCCATAAAAGGTCCGAAGAGGTTTAAGGTTTAAGGGGGTTAAGGATAGGGGTTCCGTATAGGTCTATATTCGCGTCTATAACTTCTAGTAAACCGTACTAAGACTTAAATAAGTATATAGAGTTGGAGATAAGTCCGTAATCCCCGACTTCCGACCTTCTAGTAGGTCGTACTAGGAGTCTGAACGGGTAGTCGCTGTTAAGTATCGCTTGGGGGAGGTATTAAGTGATTGCTGATCTGTGCGCGCTCACTAATTAGTATTCGTACTAACTTAATAGCACAAGTGAGTTGTATCCCGGGGCACGAAATACGTATAGTATTATATGCTCTTTAGGATAGTGGTAACTGTCGATTCTATTGAGGTAGACTACGTGGTTTATATACTGACGCGCCTCCCCCCTAATTAGTTAGCACGTAGGTAGTTAGTGCACGAACGCGTATTTACGCGTTTGTATACCAGGTGCTGTAATTATACACTTTTTATTACTAGAGATCTAGTTTATATAATTAATATTAAGCCTAGTTATATTATAGAATTCTACTTATTACTAGCGTTAAAGAAAAGGCATTAGTAGATTATTATA
>NW_027137716.1:0-4071 GCF_001692895.1 Cenococcum geophilum 1.58
TATATACCTTAATTTAAGTCCTAATAACTTAAGAGCCTTTACTAAATATAGAGCTTAATACAGAGGCGGAAGTAAAAGCCTAGATCTAGAAAGAGGCGTCTATAGGTACTAAAACTANATTATAAGGGAGTAAGTAAACGCTAAAAGGTACTAACTTAGCTAGCTTAAAGGCTAGTATAGATCTCTTATACTAGGATACTAGAAACNACTTATAATTATATAGTATAATACTAATAATAGTAAGAATAGCGTACTACTCTATTTTCTATAGGAGGTAAAGTAGGCGGACTCTTAGCTAGATATACTAGCTATTTAGAAGCTATAGCGGAGGGATTAAGGAAATATAATATATACTATAAAGTCCTACTACCTAATATACGCGGGAGTAGGTAATATAAGGATCTATTTTTATATAAATAAGACTATTATTATAAATAAGTAGGCGNNTATATACTACTTAGCGGATATATATATAATTAAGCTAAAGGGCCGCGAGCGGACTATNTAGATTTATAATATCTATAACCTCTAATAGATAAATAGTAGCCTTTATATACTACTAGAGTTACTAAAGGCTAAAGGAAAATATATACTATTAGGCGATTTTAATCTATACTATACCTTTTAGGGGGATATAATAGTAATAAGTACGGATAATGTAGTAGATAACCTTATTCACGCTATAGAGGTAGCTAGCCTAAGCCTAACTGCTAAGGCGAGTATAGAGATATAGGTAAAGAGTATATTAAGGAGTACGCTAAATCTAGTATTTACCTCCCCCTAGATTATTAATAGGCTACTATANAGTTAAAGGTAAAACCGCTAATATATAGGGTCTAACTATTTTCTTATTACTATAGAGATAGATATAAAGGCGCTAAAGGGGCTTTTACTACTTACGAGACCGCTATAAAAAAAGGCTAATTAAAAGGTAGTATAGAGCGAGCTAGAGGGCCGGCTTTAGCCTTTATACGACTTCTTATATAAGATAAGAGATAAACTAAACGCGTTAGTAGAGGCTATATACTAGGTAATTAAAAATAATATAATAAAAATAATATTTAACGCGCGGCCCTTACTATAAGCCTCTAAAGTATAGTTAGAAAAATATATAGAAAAGGTAAAGGAAACCTAGTAGGCCTTCTAGGCGTAGAAAATCTCTTAATTAGTACCTAACTAGATTAACTATAAAGTTATATATAAGAAAAGAAGAAGAAGAAAAAGAATAAAAGGGTAACCTAATAAAAGGCTAATAAGCTATAAAGGTAGACTGTTAAAAAGCTAATAAATAAACCCTAAAGGGGTATAGAGTATAGTAAAATAGACATATATAGCGGATAGGAAGCTAAAGTCCCTACTATAGTTTTCTTCTAGGGTAATGGCGTAGTAGTAAAGATACGTAGTTAGGAGACTAAAGCGAAGTAGTAACCGTTAAGGCCGTAGGTTTAATTTTTATAGCCCTCTCCCTTAATATAGCTTTTTACTTTTTATATAAATCTTATAAGAGTATATAGGCGCTACTATCTACAATATTAAGATAGCTAAAGGGCGCTTACTAGCGTTTAAAAAAGGCACTATAGGCTTTTACGGTAATAAAAGCGACCAACCTATAGTTTTAGTATAGCGCGTAATAGGGCGGTAAAGGATATTAGTAAGGGTATTATTTGACTGCAATAGTAGGGCGGGGTATACTATTAGTTATGGCTAGGGGGAGTTTATAATATAGTAATCGCAAATTATGCTTAGCAGTATATAACCATAGCTATTAGCTATACTAGTCTACTAATAGTAGAAGGAATATCTTATATATATAGTATACTAGTTAGACTAGCTAGTTCTAGGGGGAAGGGGTTTTCCTAATATAGGCTAGTTCCCTCCTTTAAAGAGAATAGCACTCTATAGAACCGCTGTATAGACCTTAAGGAACCGTAACAGCGTAATAAAAATTATCTATCTATCTATAGTTTCCTTTTATTAGTAGACTAGGAGAGGAGACCCTATACTATAATAATAAGAAGAAAGCTATTATCCTTATAGAGTAGTTCTTTCTACTATTTATAGAGGTAGACCTTAGTAATATACTAGGTTTTTATATATCTAAAGCTATAAACTATAAAAAAAAAAAGAAGTAAATAAGGAGAATATTATTACGGCTTTAAAGGGGCTACTCCTAATAAGGCCCTAGGTCTAAAAAAGATTAATAATTAATTCTTTAAAAATTATAAAAAGTTGCTAGCCCTAGTGCTGGCTAAGCTCTTTAGTAGCTATATATTATTATTATTATTTATTCTATTTATTACCTAATTTAGTCCCTTTTTAGGTCTATATAGGCTACTACCTATCTATATAGAAAAAATCTCTATAGGGGGGAAAACCTAAGTACTTCCTTTTAGCTAGTCTTATACGTTCTACCTTCGCCTAGCTAGTATATCTTTATATCTTTTTATCTACCTTATATACTATACTTCCTAAGTATATTAGAAGATCTAGGGAAAGAGAAGTAGGAGGGTCTAGTGGTTTAGCTAGTATTACCGCCTATAACTAGGCGGGGTAACTAGTCCTTAAGGGCCTAGAATAGGGCGTATCCTATAGTGTCCTCCTATTAGATCTTATATGCTATTTAAAACTACTAGAGGATTTTTTATTCTATAAGCTATTTTACTACTACTTATAGGCCCCTACTTATAGAGAGCATCTAGGTAATAATTAATTTATGCCTACGCTAGTAAGTAGCTAGTCCCTTACTAAGTAGTAGCTATAAAATAGTAGTATATAGCGCACTAACTAAATAGGCCATCCGCAAGTATATTAAAGTGTATAGTATTTTAGGATATAGATGCTTATAAGCTATTAATTTAGACCTAGAACCTCTATCTATAGTAGAAACGCAGCTATAGATTCTGCTTTTGTTAGTCCTTTATATAGAAGGGAGAGTTAGTATTAACTACAGGGTATTCCATATAGCTATATCTTATATTTTCGCTACCTCCTTCTATTATCGCTCTATTTAAGATCTGCCTATCTTTATATAGTATAGTAAAATCTCTATCTATACTAGTAGCCTTCTATTCTCTATTGCCGTTATAATACCCTACCAGTATCTAAGAGCGCCAGGTCTCTACCTAGTAAGCTAGTAGTTTCTATATTTTTCTTTTCTCTCTCTACACCCCGCTTATAGGTAGAGGGGCTCCTAGCTAATATACTTAGGCGTATCTCCCCTTTAAGGGGCCCTCCGCTCCCTTATTATACGTTTTAGCGTTTTAGTATAATTTTTCTTCTACTAGATGGCCTTATATTATAAACTACTCTTTATATATATAGTGTTAGATATTAATATAATAATAAACGTCTAAGTTATAACAATACCGCTTTGCGTTAAGTACGGCGGCGTGGTAATTCTCTTATGAGGCCCCTATAGTTCATATAGGTATATCTAGTTTTTATAGTTTAGCTAGTGAGCCACTAGGGAGCCTTTTTACTAGCACCTTACCGCCCTAGTCCCTAGGCCCTAGATTTAGGAGCTATATAGGCATTATTAAGGCCTTATCGACTACCTATTAATACTAAGTAGGGCCGTGTAATCTAAAAGAGGCGTCCCTATATTAGGCCTGCCGATTTATAATAACATCAGCCGCAAATACACGCTGCTCCCCTATGGGTTGCTAATAATAATATACTCGTTCTAGTTTAGCCTACGCAGTCTAATCTAAGACCCCTAGGAATTTTAACAGTTAGGCTTCTAGCTTTACTTCGCAGCCCTAGATATTTACTTATTAAGGCCTAGGGTCGGCTACTTACCCTTTTTTTTACCTTATAAAATAAATAAGCTAGTATTTATCTACGTTTGCAAATTTAGGCACCGTATCTCTATTTACCCATATACAATCACACCCTATTATATGCCTAGCTTAGTCAGCCTAGTATAGTTTTATACTACCGTATTTCCCTATATAATAAGGTTTATAATATACTATAAAACCCTAAGGGCTATTATATACTGCAGCTATCTTTAAATATAGAAGAAGGAAATACGGGAATTCAGTAGAGCACGGTCTGAGACTCCTATAGAAT
>NW_027137716.1:4096-18731 GCF_001692895.1 Cenococcum geophilum 1.58
AAGAGGATAAGAGGCCTTTTATATCCTACTTCTCTTTATACCAGCTAGCTAAATAGGAAAAGCTAATAGTAGAGACTCCGCTTTAACTGTGCTTAAAAGTTAAGCACTAATTTCTACTAGGAATACGAGTATAGCATTATACAACACTATAATATAGCTATAATAGGTAGCATAACCTTCCTGTTAACCCCTAACTTTACTATACCTTTTATAGGAGGGTATATTAAATAATAAGGGCTAGCATTAACCCCTTCTTCTAATTATTTTAAGAGCGGGCGATATTATAGGCAGCTAGTTAAGCGTTGCTTTATATATGTAATGCCCACCTATTATATAGCTTTACTTAGGTCCCCTATTAGATTACCTTTAACGCACTTCCTATTGACCTTAATAGCTAACGACCCTAGCCTAAGAGGTTTAAGATAAGTAAATAGGTAAGCTAACAGTAGCTTCTTAGATAGGCCAGCGCGTAATTAGCAGTAGATTATTATTAATTGAGCGACAGATTTATATACTCTAATTAAAACTTAAGAACGTAAGAAGGTACCATTATATAATACTCACTCTGACTACAACGCCTTAAATAATCCGTATAATTAAACATAGCTAAGAGCTAATAAGGAAAAAGATCTTTTAATATAATAAGGAAACGGCCCACTATTGTGCTCTCACGTCCGCTACAGGAAACAGCATTTAGGCAGCCCTACACCGTATTGAGACCTTTATTCATAGACCTAAGGACTTAGTAAAATATGCCTAGATATAAAAGATAATCTAGATAGATTATAAGCGCTCTCTAGGCTACATAATAGCAAGAGAAAAGAAAATCGGAGTCTATAAGGCCCGTCTATCGTAAGAAATATATTTAACTAATATGGCGACATAATCACCTAAGCCTATAAGACAACCTAATTAAGAGCTTACTAAAGAGTATATAAGAGTACGCTAATCCCGTACCTATATAACGGCCTACTAACCATAACGACCGACCTTAAAGTTAAAATAGCTAAGCTCTAGCAATATATAAGCCTCTAAGGCGTAGGACCCTCATATAACTACTAAAAAGAACCGCTAATAAAGGCCGTAAGAGAAGACTCATAAGTATGCAACGTTAGAGAGATCAACTATAGATAAACTACAGATAGGATAGTACTACTATAAGAAGATTGTAGGAAGACAAGGTCTACCGCGCTCCCTTATTTCTATAAGTAGCCGCTACCGACTATGTACTTAGTAGACATCTATACGTGTTCTACTTCAACCTTTACTATCTACGACCCTAGAGGGCTAACTAGTAATGAATATATATACTCCGAATATCTAATAGCGGGGATTATAGCTATCAAGAATTCGCTATAGATAAAGGCTAGTAAAAGTAACAAAAAAAAAAAGCTAACGCAAATCGTCGCATGTTAGGCGTAGCATATAGCCAAAATAAGCTAGTAAATGACGTTTCTAATTGGCCTTTGCTAATAGAGGGTACACTACCAAGACTATTAATGATATAGACGACATTCTTACTATTAATAGCTTACTTTAAATAATTAAAAGCGTGCTTATAATAGATATTTATATCTAGCAACAGGGCCTTAAAAGACTATTAAGAAGCTCAGAAAAGACATAATAATACATAACCCGATAAAGAGGACAGTATAGGCCCTATAAAACTCTCAATATTAAGCAATAATTAGTAGTAGTGCTTATAGCGCTAGATACGGATATATCTAGGCACACAGCAGACTACTCCGTAAAAAGGAAAAACTTATATATTATACAGGAAGAAAACCCTAAAGATATTAGGAGGAAAAACCCTATAAGCCACCTCAGTAGGATAAAATACCACGTTTGCCAATGAGGCCGATATATAGCGAAGAAATGAGCCTAAGGATAAGTTACCTAGCCTCCTTAAAGGTATAAAAGCTCCTAAGGAAACCCTAATTACTTAACTAGCTTATCGAAAAGCTAGAGATATACTCTAGACTAGATAGGCCCTTGAAGTATAGCCGCTAAAATTATAGTTACTATCTACGTAGGTTAACCTAAGTCCTATAACTTAAGCTCTTATACTATTAATATATACCGTATACGTCCAAAACATAAGGCCTATTAAAAGGCGTAAGGCGGTTACATCTAAAACTACTTACTATAAGAAAAGGCAAGCGGGGACTTAAAGCATGAGTATACTAGTTAACCTAGCTAGTCACTAGGCTAGCTAAGGTAGTCACCAATCTTAAAAGGAGATAGTAAAACCCTACATATTATATACTGATAAATACTAATAGTAATAATGGCGAGTAACGTATGCTGGATCGCATTAGGGTAAAGTAGGCGATACTCTGCTTAGTTGCTATAGCTATTTGATATAGCAAGCGATTAAGGAATATATTAATATAAGAGGTCCTACAAGCCTATATGCCGCGGGGATGTAAATAAGGATCGTATATATTGGATCTATAGGTACTTTATATAAATAGAGTGCTATTATAGTAAGAGGCACTTATATATTGAGAATATCATAATCTAGCTAAAGACCGTTTTCAAGATCTATAATATCCTACTACCACTAATAGATAAATAGTAGCCTATATACTCTATACCGTTGAGCTACTAAGGACTAAACGTGTAATACTTAGGCGATTTTAATCTATACTATATCCTTTTAGAGGATATATAATAATTAACAAGGTAGATAACCCGTTAAGCGAGATACCTATTACGCTCCTATGAGCTACACGCTAAGCAGCCGAGTATAAAGATATAAGTAAAGAGTATATTAAGAGTACGCTAAACTAGTATTTACCTCCCCCTAATTATTAATAGGCTACTATAAAGTTAAAGGTAAAACCCTAGCTATATATAGGTCAATATTATTTCTTAACTTATGAGCATGATATAAAGGCGCTAAAGGGGTTCTACTATTACGAGACTACTTACTAGACCGAATAAAAAAGCTAATAAAAAGTAGTATAGAGCGAGCTAGAGGGCCGGCTTTAGCCTTTTAACGATTTTATATAAGATAAGAGAATAAACTAAACGCGTTAGTAGAGCTATATATAATAGGTATTAAAATAATATAATAAAATATATTTAACGCGCGGCCCTATACTATAAGCTCAAAGTATAGTTAGAAAATATATAGAAAAGGTAAAGGAAACCTAGTAGGCCTTCTAGGCGTAGAAATCTCTTAATTAGTACCTAACTAGATTAACTATAAAGTTATATATAAGAAGAAGAAGAATAATAATAAAAGGGTAACTAATAAAAGGCTAATAAGCTATAAAGGTAGACTGTTAAAAAGCTAATAAATAACCCTAAAGGGAGTATAGTAAAATAGATATATATAGCGGATAGGAAGCTAAAGCCCACTATAGTTTTTCTCTAGGGTAATGGCGTAGTAGTAAAGATACGTAGTCAGGAGACTAAAGCGAAGTTAGTAACCGTTAAGGCCGTAGGTTTAATTTTATATGCCTCTCCCTTTTTTATAGCTTTTACTTTTATATAAATCTTATAAGTATATAGGCGCTACTATCTACAATATTAAGATAGCTAAAGGGCGCTTACTAGCGTTTAAAAAATAGGACTATAGGCTTTTACGGTAATAAAAGCGACCAACCTTTAGTTTTAGTATAGCGCGTAATAGGCGGTAAAGGATATTAGTAAGGGTGTTATTTTTACTGCAATAGTAGGACGGGGTATACTATTAGTTATAGCTAGGGGAGTTATAATATAGTAATCGCAAATTATACTTAGCAGTATATACCATAGCTATTAGCTATACTAGTCTACTAATAATAGAAAGGAAATATCTTATATATTATAGTATACTAGTTAGACTAGCTAGTTTTAGGGGGAGGGTTTCCTAATATAGGCTAGTTCCCTCCTTTAAAGAGAATAGTACTCTATAGAACCGCTATATAGACCTTAAGGAACCGCAATAGCGTAATAAAAATTATCTATCTATCTATAGTTTCCTTATTAGTAGACTAGGAGAGGAGACCTATACTATAATAATAAGAAGAAAGCTATTATCCTTATAGAGTAGTTCTTCTACTATCTATAGAGGTAGACCTTAGTAATATACTAGGTTTTATATATCTAAAGCTATAAACTATAAAAAAAGAAGTAAATAAGGAGAATATTATTACGGCTTAAAGGGGCTTACTCCTAATAAGGCCTAGGTCTAAAAAAGATAATAATTAATTCTTTAAAATATATAAAAAGTAGCTAGCCCTAGTGCTAGCTAAGCTCTTTAGTAGCTATATATTATATTATTATTAATTCTATTTATTACCTAATTGGTCCCTTTTAGGTCTATATAGGCTACTACCTATCTATATAGAAAAAATCTCTATAGGGGAAAAACCTAAGTACTTCCTTTTAGCTAGTCTTATATATTCCGCCTTCGCCTAGCTAGTATATCTTTATATCTTTTTATCTACCTTATATACTATANTTCCTAAGTATATTAGAAGATCTAGGGAAAGAGGAGTAGGAGGGTCTAGCGGTTTGCTAGTATACCGCCTATAACTAGGCGGGGGGAACTAGTCCTTAAGGGCCTAGAATAGGGCGTATCCTATAGTGTCCTCCTATTAGATCTTATATGCTATTTAAAACTACTAGAGGATTTTTTATTCTATAAGCTATTTTACTATTACTTATAGGCCCCTACTTATAGAGAGCATCTAGGTAATATTATTTATGCCTACGCTAGTAAGTGTAACGGCGCTATCGTACGTTACCTGCCAAATTCTGCCATATTCTGCCGACCTGCGATTGGCCCGCCTAAAGCTAGCGCCTTGGCGGCTCACCCTATATATTTGTTTACATCGGTCCTAGCGACCCCTTTTTCCTTCTCTTTAGCTTAGTATCTTTGTAATATAGCATTTGTTTAAGCTTCGGTTTAGAGGCATTTATTTAAGCCGTGATATTATACTAAGCTCTCCCTACCTTACCTGGGAAGGCCTGGATAATATCCCACCTTATAAGCCAGATAGGACTGGACCTGTACCCCCGGAATCGAAACTAAAGCGTACGATATTAATGAACCTTAGGAAGCTAACGATGGTACCTAAAGCAAGCTCATCCAAGAGAGCTGCCTCTACTTAAGAGGAACCTGAGATCCAATTAGGATCAGAAATCGAAGATAATGATGATGTTGTAGATATACGCGAGTAGATTCGCGCCCTTATAGCCAGCTAGGAAGCCGATCGTCTTAAAGCGAGAAATACCCAAGAGACCCTATAAGAGATCCTAGAAAGCCTTACGGCCCTATAAAATAGCCCAGCTTCCCCTTTTTAAAGCCCTAGCTAACCTGTTCACTCTACTAAATATGATATACTAAAAAGTACGGATATAATGACGAAGCAATTAAAGTCCGTTAAGCTCCCTAACCCCCTACTACTGTCTAATAGGATAGACCCTACCTTTAAGAATTAGAGGATTTAAGTACAAGGAAAGCTCCGCGTTAACTATAACTATTTCCTTTCCAAAGAAGCTAAAATGCTTTACCTCTTTAGTTAAACTACTGGGGACGCCTAACGGCACCTTTAAGCCAAGTTTGAGGACGACTCCCCTGTCTAATTTATATCTGTTAATGAGATAATATGGCACCTAGCGGCTATCTATATTAACCCGAATAAAGTATAGGATGCCCGTTATAACTATAATTACCTAATAATAAAACTAAACTAACCCTTTGCCGAATTCTAAACTTAATTCCTATACCTTATAGGAGAAGGCTAAGTTCCCCTTAAGAACTACCGATTAGACCTATATAATAAGCTAATAATCTAGCTATAAGAAAAGATTGCTATAACCTTAAATAACCTACTAATCTATAAAAGACTCGCAGCTTATTGCCTATTATTAGACTTAGAACTAAAGCGGATTAACGCCCGCCCTAATTAGTAGAAGCAACTCTATAATAATTGGAACTCGCTAGCTATACCTATAGGAGCTAGAGCAGGAAGACAAGTTATAACTACTCTTATACTAAAGGCGGTTATAACTACGCACCAGCAAGCCTCGCCCGACTAGCTATGTACTACGCTATTAACTAGTATTCGCCGTAATACTCTAATTAACCCTGCCTCGGCTACGTGCTTTAACTGCGATAAGTAAAGTCACTTTGCCTTATCCTGCCCGGAGCTAAAGGATATAGGTGATATTAAGGAGATAAAGGAAGGAGAAATGTCCGATAAGTTAGAAAAAGAAGAACCCTAGGGAAAGACTCCCCCCTAGGGTACCCTATTAATCTTAAAGAGATTAATCTTAGTTAGTTAATAGGTGGAAAGCATTTTATGGTTCTATATATAGTATCTTAAAATAAATATGGAGTTAATATAACCGCCCTTATTAACACTAGAGCAAATAGCTTCGCCTTTATAAATACTGCCTATATAAATAATGTTGCCAAGTTTCTAAATACAGAAGCTATCTAACTAGAGAAGCCTATTTAGGTAAAGGGCTATAATAGCTAAGCCGGTTAGCCCGTTACCTACGTCTTAAAGTTATATATTACTCTTAACGGACGACGCTAATACGGCATCTCCTTTTTCATCCTAGACCTAAGGTCCTATAATATAATCCTTAGACAAAAATAGATGTCCTATTTTAATATTTAGTTAAACATATAAAAAAGACGGTTTGTCTAGCCAGAGGATAGACTAAGGTTGCCCTTCTTTATTAGGGAGATCTAAACTAACCGCAAGACACTAGCCGCAAGGGGTAACCCTACCTACTAGTAGGATGTCCGGGCCCATAACCTAGCTTTTACCCAAGAGGACGCCTGCCACAAAGCTAGAAAGAACTCCGTACCGACAAAGATACTCTCCTAAAGCGCTATATTTAAAAAGGACTCTATATACGGAAGTGGGACAGATAATAATATAAATAATATCTAAATTGTATAGATCTAACCATTATAGAAAAGAACGTATTAATAGGATATAAGGGATGACCTCTAAAAGATATAATAGGAGCTAAAAGGAGTAATAATAATGCTAGTACCCTAGAAGTCCCTAAAGTTATATACGCCCCTATTGTTAGTTAACCCCCCTACTGTAGATATTACCGTAATTAGCGCTATAGCGTTCCACTTTAATATATACCAGAAGAACAATAAGGTCTTTATAACAAGCCTATATAAGATTAACTAAATTATTAATAATAGAGAGGAAAGGCCAGATAAGGAAACCAATAAGGAACTAGTTAAACGCCTTCTTCCTACCATTTATATAGGCTATAAAGATACATTCTTAAAGGCGGCCTTAGATAAGTTACCCCCCTACTAAATATACAATTATAAGATTTAATTAGAGGCTAATAACTTGCTAGGCTATAGCCCCCTCTACTATTAATTAACGGATAAGCTAAAAGCAATAAAGTAGTACTTAATTAACAACCTAGATAAAGGGTTTATTAAGCTAAGTTAAGCCCCTTTTACTTCCCCTATCCTGTTCGTAAAAAAGCCTAATAAAGGCCTTCATTTTTATATTAACTATTAAAAGCTAAACGCTATTACTTAAAAGGACTAGTATCCTATTCCTTTAATTAACGAGACCCTTATACGTCTAAGCCAGGCAAAGATCTTTACTAAACTTAATATCCGCTAAGCTTTCCACTAAATTAGGATAGACCCTATATCCAAAGATTTAACAACGTTCTATACCCGCTATAGTTCCTATAAATACAAAGTTCTTCCTTTTAGACTAATAAATGGACTGGCTACGTACCAAAGGTATATAAATAACGTTCTTTTTAATTACCTTAATAAATTCTACACAGTATACCTAGACGACATTCTTATATACTTAGACGACGAACTTAAGCATTAAGTTCATATTAAGAAGGTCCTAAAGAGGCTACAGAACGCAGGCTTATAAGTTAATATTAAGAAATGTAAGTTTGGGGTAAAACGTATAAAATACCTTAGGTTTATCGTAACTATAAAAGGAATTAAGGTTAACCCTAAGAAGGTAGAGGCAATCTATAACTGGAAGCCCCCTTATATAGTAAAAGGAATTTAGTCCTTTCTTAGTTTTTATAATTTCTACCGCCAGTTTATCCGTAACTATAGAATTATAGTAAAACCTCTTATATAACTAACCAGGAAGGATACGCCTTTTATTTTTAACGATAGCTATATAGAGGCCTTTAAAGAGGTAAAGGATCGGCTTATCTCTTTTCTAATCCTTTATTACTATAATCTAAACCTTAAATTAATGCTAGAAACAGACGCCTCTAATAGGGTTATAGTGGGAATTCTATTATAGTTATATCTAGACGGCGAATGGTACCCTATAGCTTTCTTCTTAAAGATAATAAACCCAGCTAAGTATAACTATAAAGTACACGATAAAGAAATGCTAGCTATTATTTAATTACTTTTCTAATAGCGTGTAGAGCTTAAAGGTACGAACTCCCGGATTAAGATATATACAGATTATAAAGCCCTAGAGTACTTTATAACTATAAAGTAGCTTATAGGGCGATAAGCCTAATAGGCTAAAATACTCTTCTAATTCTTTTTTACGATTATATATTATTCTAGCAAGTAAAACTCTAAGGCTAATACCCTAACCCGAAGAGAATAAGATGTAGGACCCTAGAATAAGCTAAAGACCTAATATTAGACGCGCGCCCTCCTCTATTTAGAACAGCTTAACCCGCGGATCCTTAAGGAGCTAGACTCTTAGTAAAACAAGCTAGCACTAATAAAGGAGTCCTTAGATAAGCTAATAGGGCTAGTTAACCGCCTCCTAACTGCAAACCGTACGGCTAATGCCCTAAGGGCCCTTTGTAAATAAGCCGTGAAAGGAGACCCCAATTTTAAGACGGAGGAAGGATTGCTCCTATACTAGGAGCGGCTTATAGTCCCTAATATTAATAATTTACGAACTGAACTAATCCGCGAAGCTTATTACTAAGTTTTTATAGCACACCCTAGCAAGAATAAGACCTGTAAAATTATTAACTACCGCTACTACTAGCCGAGAATAGTTATAAATATTAATCAATATATACGGAACTGCGAAGATTACTAGAGAGCTATAATCCTACGGAATAAGACCCTAGAACTACTTAAGCTACTCCCGATACTAGAGCGCCCTTAGCAGTATATCTCTATAGACTTTTATAAACTACTTAGGAACCGTAACGGATATAATATAGTTATAGTTATAGTTAACCGCTTTAGTAAACGCCCATTCTTAATTCTATGTTATAAAAATATTAATGCTAAAGAGGCAGCCCGGCTATATGTCTATTACGTCTACCAAATCTACGGATTATTAGATACTATTATGTCTAATTATAGGCTATAGTTTATATTGGCCTTCTGGAATAAGTTTACCCGGATTTTAGGTATTAAGCTAAAGCTTTTTATAGCTTATTACCCCTAGATAGACGGTTAGATAGAGATTATAAATTAGTACCTAAACTAGAGGCTTAGGCCCTTTATTAACTATTTCTAGGATAATTAGTCTAAACTACTACCCTTAATAGACTACGCGCAAGTAACCCTACCCTATAACTCTATAGGGTTTGCCCCAATTTAGCTAGAAATGGGATACTTACCCCATATAAGCTTTAACTAGAAAAGGCTAAAAGAACCCTAGACTGTATGAGAGAAGCTATCCTATACTAAGGCCTAACAGTACGCTAAATGATTGGAGGAGGCCTAGACGGTAGCCTGTAAGAACCTAAAAAAAGCTTAGAGGTTAATAGAATAGTAGGCGAATAAACACTATTAAGAGCCCGATTTTACCTCTAGTAATATAATCTGGGTTATAATAAGGAATTAGAGGACTGAATGACCTAGCTATAAGCTGGACTACTAGATAGTAGGACCATATAAGGTTCTTAAGAAGATAGGTAACTTATATAAGATAAAGCTCCCAGACTTAATTAGGGTTCACCCTATTTTCTTACTAGATAAGTTACGGAAAGCTATAAACGACCTATTACCTAAATAAAAGAACGAGCTTCCCCTACTAGTTTAAGTAAACGGTAATAATGAATAGGAGGTTAATAAAATACTGGCCTGTAAGATAGTACGGGGAGCGCTAAAATACTATATTTAATGGAAGGGCTATAATCCTAACCCAACCTAGTACCCTATGTAGAACTTTATAGGCTGCCCCTAGAAGCTTAAAGAATTCTATAACTAATACCCTAATACGCCTAGACCTTTAAAGTACCTAGATAAATAGATGGAATGCTAGTATAATAAAGACAATAAGTTACCGGAA
This sequence comes from Cenococcum geophilum 1.58, assembly GCF_001692895.1. Classification (NCBI taxonomy): domain Eukaryota; kingdom Fungi; phylum Ascomycota; class Dothideomycetes; order Gloniales; family Gloniaceae; genus Cenococcum; species Cenococcum geophilum. The sequence continues at coordinate 14,347 of NW_027137716.1, forward strand.
GAATATAGGAATAAAAACGCCCTAAAGCCCTAATACAGCTATCTGCCAAATTCTGCCATATTCTGCCGTTTTCTGCTAGTACCGTAAAATTTCAGATATCCAGGAACTTTAACCGCTGGTTAAAGTTATCTGATTAGTTAGATCCGTGCTAAGACTTTTAGCGGCTACTTTTTCTAGCCTAGTGCTTCCACTTAGCCTATAATCGCCCTTTATACTTAGTTAGGATGGACTTATATCCCCTTTATTTCCTTATCTTATATTTTTATAATCCTACGTTTATAAGCCTAGTACTACCCTATTTTTTTCTAACTAAGCCTAAGGGCAGGCTTTCTTTTAAAGAGGGGGGTGATGTAACGGCGCTATCGCACNTTACCTGCNAAATTCTGCNATATTCTGCNNACCTNTNATTNGCCCGCCTAAAGCTAGCGCCTTAGCGGCTTACCCTATATATTTGTTTACATCGGTCCTAGCGACCCCTTTTTCCTTCTCTTTAGCTTAGTATCTTCGTAATATAGTATTCGTTTAAGCTTTGGTTTAGAGGCATTTATTTAAGCCGTAATAGTAAGTAGCTAGTCCCTTACTAAGTNGTAGCTATAAAATAGTAGTATATAGCGCACTAACTAAATAGGCTATCCGCAAGTATATTAAGGTGTAGTATTTAGGATATAGATGCTTATAAGCTATATATTTAGACCTAGAACCTCTATCTATAGTAAAAACGCAGCTATAGATTCTGCTTTTATTAGTCCTTTATATAAAGGGAGAGTTAGTATTAACTACAGGGTATTCTATATAGCTATATCTTATATTTTCGCTACCTCCTTTTATTATCGNTTCTATTTAANATCTGCCTATCTTATATAAGTATAGTAAATCTCTATCTATACTAGTAGCCTTCTATTCTCTATTGCCGTTATAANACTCTANTAGTATAGCGCTAGGTNTCTACCNAGTAAGCTAATAGTTTCTATATTTTNTTTTCTCTCTNTACNGCTTATAGGTAGAGGGCTTCCTAGCTAATATACTTAGGCGTATCTCCCCTTTAAGGGGCCCTCGCTCCTTATATATATCTTATTCCTTATATACGTTTTAGTGTTTAGTATATTTTTTCTTCCACTAGGTAGCCTTATATTATAACTACTCTTTATATAGTAGTTATATTAATATATACGTCTAATAGTAAAACTACCGCTTTACGTTTAAGTANNGCGCGTAGTATTCTCTTATAGGCCCCTATAGTTCTACATANATACTAGTTTTATAGTTTAACTAGTAGCGCTAGGGAGCTTTTTACTAGCACCTTACCGCCTAGTCNTAGGCCCTAGATTTAGGAGCTATATAGCATTATTAGCCTTACAACTACTATATATAGTAGGCGTATAAGTCTAAAAAAGGGTCCCTATATTAAGGCTGCGATTTATAATACTACCGCAAATACAGCTGCTCCCCTATGGGTTGCTAATATAATATACTCGTTCTAGTTTAGCCTANAGTCTATCTAGACCCCTAGGATCTTAAGAGTAGCTTCTAGCTTTACTTCGCAGCCCTAGATATTTACTATTAAGGCTAGGTCGCTNCTTACCCTTTTTTTTCCTTATAAAATAAATAAGCTAGTATTTATCTAGTGCGAATTTAGCACCGTATTATTTTACCTATACAATACACCTATTATATGCCTAGTTTAGCCTAGTATAGTTTTNTACTACCGTATTTCCCTATATAATTAGGTTTATATTATCTATAAACCCTAGGGCTATTATATACTAGCTATCTTTAAATATTTTTAGTAGTTTAAATATAAAGAAGANAAATAGGATTAGTAAGAGNGGAGATCCCTATAAAATGCCTATAGGTGTTAGTATTAACTCGCTTTNGTATCCCTTAATTATAATTTTTANAATACGCTCTATNAGAAAGGCTTAGATAAACTTAATTATCTAATCTAATAGGCCTTTAGTTCTTAGGATTTATAGGAGTCTCTTATATAATATATTATTAAAAGCTNTNCTTAGGTCTAAGCTTAGTATAGATATAGTGCATTTTAGGTAAGCTTACTATACCGCTTAAATACTAGCAGTAATTAGGGAGAGGGCTAAGAGGGTTAATTNTTTCTTTCTTGCGCCTATTTATGTCTATAATAGTAGCTCCTATACTTCCGCCGCTTCTTATATATATTTTATAACTATCTTTTTTAGGAGCTTTCTAGGGTGTTTTTAGGGTAATTAAGCGGTAGCTTCCTAGAAGGGAGTAGTCTTTTTTCTTTACCTTTTATAAGATAACCATAGTTGTTACTTTAAAGCATTTAGGTAGTTGGCCTCTCTAGAGATAGGCAGTTACTATATCGGCAAGTAATATTACTATCGCTTCTACCGCAGCTTTTAATTGCCTTATTTAGGGATCTTATCTAGCCCTAGTACTTTACTAGTAGGGTAGGTAGTTTATATAGTAGAGTTTAATATACCTACTTATCTAGGCCTCTACCCTAGTTTTCTAGTAGTATTAGTCCCTTTTATAAGTAGTTAGCTACCACACCAATAATATAGGGAATTTCACTAGTTCTCTCAGGTATCTTATAATAGGTTATTAGCCTAAGTACTAGTCTGCCCCTAAGTAGTCTATATAAGAGTCTCCTTCTAGAGTTAGTACGCTTTTATTACGGCTTAGGAGCCTTCTATAGCCTCTAGTTTTATATCTCTCTTTATTATTTCTACCGGTATAGGCGTAAGCTACCATTTATAGGGGTTATAACTCCCGTTTTATATACTACTAGCATAGTCCTATAAGGGTGTTATAGCTGCATCCTATAATATAAAAGTGGTATACCTTTTATAGTTAAGGCCTAGCTAAAGCCTTACCCACCTAAGTAACTCCTGTTTACTCCTTAAGCGTACCTTACTAGTATACTACCCTAGCGAGTAGTCCTGTCTATTAGTATACTAACACACGCATCCGTTCTCTTAAGCCATATAGTAGTCTCTCTAGTTAGGACGTAATCCTATCTACTTATTAGGTGTACTAGGGNTTAAAGCCTAGCTAAGGGGTAAGGTCCCTAGAGCTAGTAGTGGCTACTATATACTATNCTCNANAGGGGCGCAACACCCTATTATAGACTACTAGTCTCTATTTCGCATTACCTATAAGAGTCTCCTTATAATAGGCCGACCGTATTTTATAGGAGGGGGCTATAGAGACGCTAGGTCCCGTACTAGGTAACCTACTCCCCCCTCTCCTACTAACTAAGCTTATATCTCCCCCTTTTATAAGCTAGCCTATATCTCTAACTATTAAAACCTTATCTAACTAGCCTATATTTCCCCTATAGCCTCCCCTATATATATATATTAGGTTATATATACTATACCTATTAAGACCCTCCTATAAGTTACCTATAAGTTAACCGTAGGTTAAACGCTATAGGGCTGTCGAAGCTAGCCTATATTTCCGCTGCCTAGAGCTTTACCTATATTTCCACCTTATTAAGCTATCTAGTCGCTATTACGTCGCTATNANGTCGCTATCGCGTNTATTGTTTAGGTCGCGCACACTATACCTATTAAGACCCTCTTTTAAGTTACCTAGGTATTAGATACTAGATAGGCCCTATAGAGGGGCCTTAACGAGTTCTNTAGGTAGGGCCTTAATAAGTTCTTTACGGTAGCCTTAGGGCCTTAATAAGTTTTGTATAAGGTATCTATAACGCGTTAACCTTAATAAGTTCTTATAAAAAGAGGTTCCNTACGCCCTCGCCGTATCCCTATAATCTTAAAGCTAGTACAAGCCTAAGGGTATCCTATTATACGACTAGGGCGCATTTATATTAACTAACTACATAATAAGGCTAGTTTTAGGCCTAGCTATAAGCTAGGTAGTTATATATTAGGTGGTTTTTATATCCTAGTTTCCCTTAATAGGCCTTTCTAGGTAGTAGAGTAAGAGCCTTATATGGAGGCAGTAAGGCTCCTAGTGTTATTAAGGGCGATATATTATACGTAGTACGCNTCGCGAGCTTAACACCACAGAACCACGACGACAGCGCGCTGCATGCGCTGCGACGGCTCCCTACTATCGCCTCTGCACTTAGCCATTAAAAGGAACGATTTCCTAATAATATTTCCACCCGCGGCAATATAGACGCGTACAGTAGGGCTTTGCGGGTTTTAGTAGCTATATAGTAATTAGATATTACCTAAAACNATTTAAAGACTTTATTATAGTAGTCCTTTAGAAACTATAGAACCCGTCCTACTTTATAGTAAAGGCCTACTAGCTAATTATATTACTTAATACTATTAGAAAGCCACTTTAAAATAATAGTAGCTGACTAGCTATTTAGAATTATAGAAAAAATAGGTATATTACTAGTTAGCTAAATAGAAATAAGGCTA
>NW_027137717.1:0-17454 GCF_001692895.1 Cenococcum geophilum 1.58
AGGGTTAAGGGCTTATTTATTTATTATAATCCGGTTTTAAGGGCTATATATTAGAAAGTACTATATATACCTNTACTAATGCCGAATTAGAATACGTAGTATTAATAGAAAGGGTTCTTATAGTCCTCTGAGGCTTATAGAAACTCTATTAGACTTATTTTAAAGGTTTGTTTAGCGGTCGATTNTATTATATTATAGTTAATTAGTTCTATTTATTATCTAATTTAGTTCCCTTTTAGATTTATATAGGCTTTTACCTTCTATATAGGAAAATTTTTCCCTAAAAAGGAAAAACTAAAGAATTTCCTTTAGCTAGTCTTACGCGTTTTGCCTTCGCCTAGCCTATATAGCCTTATAGTAATATCTACCTTATATAATATACTTTNTAGGTATATTAGAAGATCTAAGGGGAGGTAGTAAAAGGGTTTAATAATTCGCTAGTATACTACTTATAGCTAGGCGGGGGTATCTAGTCCCTAAGAGGCTANAAGGAGGTATATCCTTTAGTATCCTCCTATTAGATCTTATATACTATTTAGAGCTACTAAAGGACTTCTTAGCCTATAAGCTATTATACTATTACTTATAGGCCCCTACCTATAGAAAGTATCTAAGTAATATTATTTATACCTACTTTANTAAATAGTTAGTCTTTTACTAAGTAGTAGGTATAAAAAGGTAGTATATAGCGCACTAACTATTATTCTTATTTATTCTTATTCAATATTTAGTATTATTCTCTATAAGTCTATATAGACGGAATACCGCTAGGTTAAGTATAAAAAACCTCTAAGGAAGACGTAAGAGGTAATACTTTTAGATAGTATTTGTACTATATTAATGGGAGGAAAAATACTATTAGGTTGCTACTGTAAGACTCCTATAAAGGAGTGTCCTAATCACCTATCTTACCCTATCTACCGCTTATACTATACTTNTACTTAAATTAAGAATACTATAAGATTAAGATTATATTATCCTACCCTTACTCCTATTTAAATACCCTATATATATACGCCTATAGTCCTCCTACTTATAGTATAATTTCTACCCTAAAGGAATAGCGGGACGTATATATATTACGGACGCTTNAAGTACNATGTTANNACTACTTAGAGAAAAGTCAGAAGAAGCTAGTTGGTTAATATAGGCACGGTCTAGGATAGAACCCGTAGAGCTATATAATAAGAAATGGTAACCGAGGTTATATAACGTGCTACATATTAAACAAGAGAAACAAGAGGAACTTATATACCTTATATATAACACGTATATTACGTATAAAAAGAATTTCATAGGAGTACGGTTATATATTTAAGGACCCTTGGTCCCTACCTAGATAGTTCCTTTCTTATAGTAATTTTCAGAATATAATTAGAGTTAATCTGTTAGGCAACTACTCTACTAGTTATTATTATATTGTTAACTTTATTTAATACCTACATACCTAGCCTATTAACGAGCCTACTNTAGTATCTACTATAAGGTTCTATTACATAATCACTACCATAGTTACGGTTTAATAAGTTAAACAATATACTACTAAAAGCAGCCACCACAACGCCATTAACGGCGGCAACTGCATTAAGATTAGGTAATAACACTAGTATAGTAAATACTAACTCGCAATAGCCTATAACGGTAGGATAGTTATAAAAGATAGTTAACTAGTTAATAGAGAATAATATAACACTTAAAAACAGACTTAATAGAATTAGAGTAGTAAAGATTAAGCTACTATTAATTAAAAGATTCTTAGGGACAGGCGAATAGTTTCAAACGAGAAATCGAAAATATTCCTACCCTCATGAGAACAGAGGTAAATTGCAGCATTGGAGGCGCTAGTTATGGAGGAATCTGCCTTTAATGTCCGGAGACATACGAAGGCTGACGGCTTTGAAAACGGTCCATCTGCTAAAACGTAAGGAACACCAAAATCTCTACCTTTTGGAATTCGTATGCAATTTTAACCCAACACCCAAAACTCTTAATTAAAGTATTATATAACAGAGAAGAAGCAGATTAGTTATTCCCCAGAATTTTACGATAGTTAAATTCAAGGCGCAATTGCTATTTATTTGTTATCGCGGGCCTAGAATACGCAAAATACTCGCTTAAAAAATTGGACCGTTTTCAAAGCCGTCGGCCTTCGTATTCGTACTGTCTTGGCGAAAGGTCGCAAAACTTCAAGCGTTCCGATCGGGTTCCCTAATGCGGATTAGTACGAAGATGTGGGTCCGTCGCGTGTGCGGGAATCGATCTCTCCCCTCACCAACCTGGCTCCTCGAAGCAGATTGTTCAAGTTTGCTGCAGGCTTCGTGGGAGGAACAGTCGCCGAAGTTGTTATCGTAGCTGCCGGTTGGTTCTGGTGTACCAAAGACACTCACTTCGCCCCATTCACCCAATTTCAATTCTCCCGTCGCCCGAAAGTTGAATCCAAGCGACAATCCTGTTTGTATTGATCATGCAGTCCGCACTGTACCACTTTTGAAGCCCAAACAACCGACCAGGAGCCATTAATGCGCGAATTCTGCCGGGGAATATGGTCTGGCCCAGGGTTTGCAGCTCAGAGAATACTTCGCGCGCAAATGTAGGGCACTAGAGGGCAGGGAGGATCATCTTTGCTAATGCCGAGCCACTACCACCCAAATTCTAACTCGCGCGCCGGGAATATACAGAGCTGTGGATGGAAACAAGTGTGCGCAAGCTATTAAAGTAAAGGGTAAGGATTGCAACCTCGCATATAGGTTTCAGAAAGGTGTTTGGAAGGGTGAGTTGGCCGTTATGATACCCCGCTGCCGTTGGATGGTTGCAGTGTACCAATGGAGCAATTACACCAGCGAATCGAGAAATTAAATAGCTCGCAAGGCCTAAGCAAGTTTATTATACTCTCGGGAGGTAGGGATCGAATCCTCTTCTGGTGAAACCAAAAATACTGAATCCCTGCTGAAAATCTCCATTCGTCGTCAACGCCCACTAGTGAACACTATCTTGTAGCATTTCTCATATAAATGAGGCGTCATATCTGTTCCGGACATTCTCCATTTTTTGAGACCACTCCGAAGTACTACCATTTCACCAACATGGATATCGAACTGGCTGGTGGCCGCCTGTGCCATTCTTCATGCGATCTATTGTAACCACGACTGCTCTTTCTGGCGCAACCTCGCGGGTTGAGTGCATTACGACACTCGTTCGCAAGACATTCACTTTTACCATTTTGCCTGAAGCATACCGACTTCGGTCGCACTGAATAATCTATCAGCCCATCTCTTTGCCCTTCATCCTTCGTTTTTTTGCTTCCGTGTTTTGCCACTCTCCGCTTTGGTTATTTCCATGTCCTTTCGCATACTCAACTAGATGTTTTTGAGTCGTCAAAATGCAAGCCATGCTCAATATGGCGACCCACCTCCACCGTATGAAGAAACGAAGTCCTCATCGCCAATAAACCCCAGAAACTGGGGTAAAAGGGTGCGGATTGGTGTCGCCGCTGCGGTCATCATAATAATCGCAGTAGTTGTTGGAGTAGTGGTGGGTATAAGGCACCCAAATGCCTATCCAAATTACAGCAAACTCAACTACGCGCTGTTAGATACCTGTGAATGACCTATACTGTCATATCTTGATGACGCTAACCCTTTTTAGACAGTGGAACAGATTTCTTCGACAATTTCGACTACTTTACTGGATATGATCCCACAGGCGGCTTCGTACGGTACGCATTAGTTGTTAGTACCACATGTTAACTAAGCATCTGCTAAAAAATTTGTAGTTACGTCGACGCGCAAGGCTCTCAGATTCTCAACCTTACCTACGCCACCTCATCCACAGCTATCCTTCGCGTGGATACTTCAGAAACCAATGCAATCACTGGCCGCAAGTCTGTGCGCATCACTTCCAAGAAGCGTTACTCTCGCGGATTGTTCGTCTTTGATATCGTCAACACGCCCTATGGCTGCAGCACCTGGCCAGCACTCTGGCTAACTGACCCACCCAACTGGCCGACGAATGGAGAAATTGGTGTTGTCGAAGCGGTCAACGGTGCGACGACAGGAAATCTGATGGCGCTACACACTAGCAAAGGATGCAAAATGGGCCAAAAGAGGGAAGAAACTGGAAAGATTATCTCAAAGGATTGCTACAGCGGCACGAATACCAACACTGGCTGCGGTGTGCAAGGACCGCAAGATACTTACGGCCAAGCTCTAAATGCGAATGGCGGTGGTGTATATGCGATGGAGTGGCGTTCGGAAGGTATCCGTATGTGGTTCTTCCCACGGTCAAATATCCCTTCCGATATCACCGAGGGAGTCTCACCAGACCCATCGTCCTGGGGAACAGCTCTCGCAGATTTCCCCAACACCAACTGCGATATCGGCTCGCATTTCCGGAACCAGAGTATTATCGCGAACATCGATCTCTGTGGAGATTGGGCTGGGAACGCTGCGGTATACACCGCTGATGGATGTCCGGGACTCTGTACTGACTTTGTCACCAACAACGCAGCAGCGTTCGAGACGGCTTTTTGGCAATGGAACGGTTGGCAGGTATATATCCCTACATAATTCAAGATGGGGGACGAAGCGGGCTTACAATTGATGGATATGAGAAAGATGACCCCGGAAGCAAGAAAGTGATGATTGATGCCCGGCGTATGGAACAAGATATAGAAGGCAGGATTTTCGTTTTACTACTCACAGCATCTTATAGTTAGTCATTCCAATTGCATCGTATGTTGTTGAAACAGTCACAAGTCTTGTTTTTGCGTGTTTCGAGGTTGCGATCGTTTATGTTTTCAGCCTTGCTCCGCCCCCACCAACTCCTGGTTCCTTGGCTGGCGTACCTTGGCAATACCTCCACAGGGACGCCTCTCTCTTGAATGAGGCTCAATCGAGATCTTGGTATACCGAATATAATTCTATCAGTCCTTTTCCGGTAAGCTGCTCCGCTTATTCTTTCTCTTCCCTGCTGAAACAGCGCTAGCCCTGCAGATATCATCCGTTAAAAAGCCAGCGCAATTACAACATAAGCCTTCTTGGACAAGCCTCTACATGCAATTGGGCTCTATCAGGTCCAAAATTGTCTGAAGTCGTTCGCGTGAGTAGCAATCTTATTCGCTCTACTCATCACTTCAGCATTTCCCAAATTCAAATTCTCAGCCTCTTCACGCACGGAAATTGAGTACGTCGCCATCAATTCAGCCTTCCGCTGTGGCGGCGTCTCGGCCTATTTCTTTGTTGGCATGGCCAGACGGAGCCTCGAATCAGCCCACCCCAGTTACGTGTGCCATAAAACGCGCGCAACTCCTCCCTTCCTGGCGCTAGGCGTTGAAGAATGCAATTCCAACGGCATTCCTAACTTTCGTACACCCAAACGGCTACGGTCCCCCTTCCGATCAAGTCTATAAACGATTGCACCTAGCCAACGCACACTCGCTCCCATACCATGGACAAATCTGAAGTACACCGCTCCCCTCTCCCCTTCAATCCCATCCCCCAAACCTTCCACTCACCCATCCCAGCAACCCGGCTATGCCGCTCCGCCCTACTCACAGCAGCAATCCTACCCACAACAGCAACCGCCGCAGCCGGCATACCAGCAGCCGGGGCAGCCCGGCTACCCAATGTACCCGGACAACCAGCCAGACACGCCGTACTATCCGCCGCAGCAGCCGCAGATGCGGGTCGTGTACGTGGACAACACGAATTCTCGGTCTAATGGGAACGCTGATGCGGCAAAGGGGCTGCTGGCGGGGCTGTTGTGCGTGCTTTGTTGCTGTTGCGGGGGGCCATGTTTTGTTATGTAGGGGATTTGGTGGTGAGGAGCTGGGGTGGGAGGTTGAAGCAGGGCGTGTTTGGTGCTACGAGGCGGATGTTTCTTGACGAGCTTCGGGGATTGCTAGTGTTGGGGATAGTGATGACGGTATCGGCTTGCGAAGATGGAATGAGCTGGTTAGAAGGCCTCTAGGGTGTTGCGGAGTTGGAGCTACTACTATGTCTTTGGTCATTCCGGGCGGGCTTCCCAGTGATAAATGAATTTATATTCAACCTACTTATCGTAGTTAATTCATAAGAGCCTCAGGGTATTCAATATCGCGATATTATCGCGATAATAGATTATATAAGCCATATTATTGGGCTTGGCGGGGTATTAGGGGCCTCCTAAATTATCACCTCCACTTTACCTCCTCATCTAGTAAGTTTACTACGAGCTCCTTCCTCTAACCTACTATAACTCTACTTTTCATCTATAACTTTAAGCTCTTTATTTACTTAATATTTATATAACTAAGTCTTATTTACTACCTATAATTAGGGTTTTAGTATTAGAGAGTCTAAGTTCAAGTAATTTAGACGCTACTTTTAGAGGCTCTAACGCTACGCCGAACCTCGCGACTTTTACCGCCCCTAGGCGTATCGCCCCCATTACCGCCCTTACTCCCTAGTTACTACCCTTACCTATAAACGGGGTGCGGCTAAGCGTAGTCTTAGAAAGGTTAAATATAGTCACTAATAGGGGCTGGCGGAAGCTAAGCGTATTTACTAATTGTTAGGTAAAACCTAAGTAGATAGTTATATACATACTAGCGTTTTCGAAAGTATTGCGAAAATTTAATAATGCGAGCCCCGCCCGCACAGCATTGAATTTAGGTAATCTCACTATATAAATTCTATAACTATTACGTATACCACGCTTGCTATTCCTTAATTACTTACAAGGCTTAGGTATTATATTATAAGGTAACAGGCTCCGCACTACCTAGCCACGGCATAAACCTATAAAAGGTAAGCGAGTGACTAGTAAGATGCCAGGCACGGCTGTGTAGAACAATATATATAGGCGGGATGACTTTGTCACCTAATATATATTATATCGCTTATATAGCTCGATTTTCTAGTATTACAGGCGTAATAGTAAACTGTAATAGCCTTTAGAAACGAGCTGCTAATTAATCTATATAGTCTTCTTAGGTAACTAAGCGCATACTATCTTATATATAGGCCTCCGTACCGTTTTAGCTTATTACCTACTTTAGCTACCTAGTTCTAGAGAGGCTAAGGGACCTTTTTCTCCTCTCTCTATATAGGGATTTTCTCCTACTAGTTCCTCTAGTACTAGAACCTTTATTTTTAGTTCTTATTCTTAAACTAGCTTTACTAAAGAAGTAAAAAAGAGTTCCTAGTTTGCTTTTATATTTATTTAAAGAAAGGAGTTTCTTAAAGAGGGTTTAGGTATCTTTACGTCTCTCTAGTTAATAGGGAGAAGGCTATAGTTTTATAATTAGATCCTATTTATTTTATTAAAGTCTAATTATCCTAGGTATTTTCCTAAAAGTTTCCTTAGTAAAAGGCTAGGTCTATAATAGACTTTCCCCTTATATTAGATCTATAGAAAGTTCCTTCTTATTTATCTAAATTTAATAGTTATATTTATTAAGCCAGTTTACTAGTTCTTTAGCCTCCCTAGTTAGATTTCTAGTTAGTACGTTCTACTATATATAGTATAGGTTATAATCTCCTATTAGTATAAAGAGGAGTTCTAGTTCTAGTTCTAGAATAATCCTAAAGATAGTAGTCTTACTATTTCTTTAGGCTCTAAAGTTCTTATTTAGTTATCTCTTATTATAGATATTGTTGGTCACATAGGGTGACTCATCAATAACGACTACTCGAGTAGGTTACAGTGATGTTAGTTAATAAAGCTTGTTAATTAGAATGAGGAAGGGCGAGGAGCTTAAGACTCCTCGCTACGCTAGTGCCGCGGCGTTACGTGACAACCGCTTGCCTCATTCCCGACACTAGCAACTCTTCTTTTATAGTTGCCATCTATATATAAACACTGCTTAACTAGCATAATAAATATAAATCCTTTTTACTTACTATTGCCATTGTAATATAAGTCTCGCTGCCCCAAAATTTGCCTCTTAGTACGCAGTGCTCTCTTACTAAGGGGTCGTGGGTAGACGTCGCGTTAGAGCCGCTAAGGCGCTAGTTATAAGCGAGCCAATAGCGATTTTCTATCCTAGAGATGGAAAATCCTAATTAGCTAGTTAGAGTTAGGGTTTATAGAATGTTATACTCCCCCCTCTAAAAAGGTCTTAGTAAGAGAATCTAACTAATTAAATAACTTTAACCGCTGGTTGAAGTTTCTAAACATCTCAAAACCTTATATAACTAAGAAATTTTTAGGGATTCTCTTTTAACCTAACCTTTAACTTATATACGTAAAGTATTTATATTAACAAACGTCTCTAGTGCCTTATTTAGGTTTGCCTTTATTATCGCATCTACTAGGTTATCTTAGCTATTAATCCATTAAATCTTAAAGAGTTCTTAACGCTTATAGGATTGCTAAAGTACCATAATATCAATTATAAGGCGCTTCTCCTTTATAGTATTAAGCTTAATTAAACACTTATAGAGGGAATATAAGTCGGTATATACGATTATAGGGATAACGGGAAGTTTAAGTTAATTTATAATTATCTTTAGGGTAGTTCTAATTATAATTGCTATATTAACCCCACTAACCATTCTATATATCTCTAATGCTAAAACGCTTTAAGTAATACGCTTGCTCTTAGTTAAGCTCTAATAGATAAGGTTGCTATAGATTATAAAGTTATTCTCTCTAGTATATTTATTTATAATAATAATCTTATATTCTAACTAGGAGCTAAAATCTTTATTATTTATAAATAATCTATTAATAAATATAAAGAGCTTAGCGGTAGGAAGATTAATAGGCACGTAGAGTAATCCCTAATTAAGATAGTTTATTTGCTAAAAAAGACGTTTATTTAGGGTAAGAACGTTATCCTTAGTTAGTTCCTAGTATTAGGTAGCAATAAAAAAATTAAATAAAGCCTTAGGTTAATAGATAGAAGTAATATAAGCTTTGCAAGCGCGTTACTCTACATATCCTTACTTTAAAGAATTAACGTTAATAATATTAATCTCCCTACCTTAACCCTTCTAGCGCAAAGCAATAGAATCCTTATTTAGGGAGAGGATGCATCTATTAAAGAGTAATAGTATTATTAAATTAAGCTTTTCTTTTGGCTTTGCTATAAGATTTACCTTTATTAGCTTGTCTTCTTTAAGAGCTAAGAACTAGTCGTCTCCTAAGATAATTATATTATTAGTTTATATGCCAATAATTCTAAATAGAGTTTCCATAGTTATAATAAGGAAGTAGGGGTTAAATATAAAAGTAGTTATTAAAAGCTTCTCTTTATAGTGCTTACTATAGGTAGCCCACTAGTAAGTTCCTACCTCTATAATTCTATATAATGGCTTAAGCATAACTATAATTGTATCTTTAGGATATTGGTAGCAAATTTGCTCTAGAAGGTATGCCAATATTAAGCGCTAAAGGTGCGTCTTTAATTAGGTGTAGGCTTAAGTAATATCTTATAAATAAACCGCTATTTTATTCTTTATTAAGGAGAAAGCTAGTGCAACAATAACTTGCTAACTAGCTCGTTAAATTATAAAAGATTGCGTAAGAATTACCTCCTTACTATTATTGTTATAACCTTAGATAATAAGCCTTAATTTCTTAAATAGGGCGTTAGTAGCTTTGCCCTTAATTTTATTAACTATTCTTAACTTAAAGATGTGAACTCTATTAAACTTAATAGGGTTATACTTTTTAAATTTAAAGACTTCTCTCGTAATAAGACTATTGATCTCCTACTTATTAGATACTTAAAAAGGAGCTTTTAGAGTTATAATATAACCTTCCTTTTAGAGCTGTTTTATAAGTTTAAAGTTAGCCTTTTCCTTAGCTGTTATAAAGGCCATTAATAGCTTAACTCTTTTCTTAATAGCGGCAATAAATTACTCTTCGAAATTAATAAGATATTAGCAATTTTATAATCCCTTTAGGCGACCTCTACCGCGTTATAGTTGCAGCGTATCTACTATAATTATATTAGGATTATAGTCGCCTTCTAAAGCATATTAATTATAATTCTCCTTTAAAGTATTTTCTATAGCATCCTGCAAAGGCTTAGAACTATTATCTTTATAGTAAAACTTAATAATAGTTAAACGGAATTAAGTAAGTCTATAAGGCATCTAAATAGTATAAGTTTAACTATTAATTGCAATAAGTTAATATAGGCCTAACTACCTTCCCTTTTTACACTATACGCGTACCTTAGACTAGAGTAGCAGATTAAGTGTAGTTAAGGTATTTAGGCTATTTCTTATTCCTAGTGCGTTGTTAACCTGGCGTATAGCATAGAGATATCGCACCTCCTTCGTTGCCTTATAAATAGCTTTAGCTTATTATATAATAGAGGGAGATAGTAAAGAATTATTAGTTATTTAAGGGTAGGCGCTAAAGATAAGCAATATAGGTATAAGTCTATCTGGGCCAGCGGAATTATTAATGGCTTTAATAGCTATTTATAAGGTAAGTTTTTTACTAGCATCCTCTAGTTCTAAAGAGATAATCTTATATACGCGGCGTAATGGCGTATAATATTATTTTACTTTTTTAATACTATTATATGCCTTAATAGGGACTTCCTTAACCTTAATTGCTATTGCCTTTATCTATTATTAAAACTCTATAAATAAGAAGTTCTTTTCTATATTATAGACGATTTAATTAGGGGGTCCTAGGTAGATATTAATCTAATATAATTATAGGGTATCCTATATATTTTTAGCTAATATATCCTTTAAGAAACGTGCGGCTTAAAAGAAGGTTAAGAAGTTAACAACTTAGAGTACTAGCTTGCTGCTAAGATATATAACGTTAATAATAATATAGAAGTTAAAGTTGTAGTTATCTTTAAGGCTAAACTTAAATCAGCTAGGGAACTTCTAGTTTATTTAGTAGTAATAGCAGTACTTTATAAGATGCTTAATTGCCTTAACCTTAACTTTATGGCCTGCTTACTAGAGGACCCTAAGCAGTTAGTAAATAGATAGGTGGCTAAAGTAATGGTATAGTTAACGTAACTCTAACTTAGTTAAGTAGCTCTAAGTAATACTCTTTTCTAGTTAATAAAGGAGTAACTAGGGGTAACCCTACTTACGTATAACGGGCACCCAATTATCTCCCTAAATAAGTATATTCTTAAGGTTATTAAGCTTAACGCCTAATTTATCTATATCTTTAATATAAAATAAAAATGGGGTATTTATATGAATAATGTAGAAAGTAATGCACCCTAAGGGGGTTTAGACCCTAATTATGCTAAAAGAAATTGCAGTACCCTTACTAAAACGAATTATGTATTGGCCTGCCGTTAAATAGTTAATCTAAATAGAGCTATTAAGCTGCTAAAGGGCTTAAACTTAAGGTTCTCCTACTATAGATACTTCTGCGGCTCTAGTATCTGGCATAATACCATAGAAGACGTTCGGTAAGTATCTATTATTAAAGGAGAATGTAAAACTTTCTTATAGCTCGTTAAAGATATCTAACTTTATAATAGAGTGGAGCGTAAATTAGTTATTAAGAATAGTAACGGTTTATATACCATCTACCTTACTATACTTAGTAAAGTATTAGTTAGGTAAGTAGTCCTTAATTTCTATATCTATAAGGAGCTATTTAGCCTTATTAACCTTACCCTTAAGATCTTTTACGCCTTTATATTAAACTAGGAAGCTTTAAAAGTAGGCTATAGTAACCTTACAATTTTTAATATTTCTTATACTTTAGCAAAACTTATTATATACCTTCTTTTGCTTATTAAGAGAATGCCTAGTTAACTAGTAATTTGGTTTCTTATAAATATAGCACTTTTTCTAGTAATTACTTTAAAGTAAACCTCTATAAGGGCCTCCACCTTTACCTTATAGTCGTTAATTATACCCTTTACCGTATTATCTACCCTGGCTACTATATATTTAATCAGTCTAGTTATAATTATATTAGTTAGGCGGGTCGATTAAAGTAGGTTAGAGTTAGGCGTTAAATTACTATACTTCTTAAGAGCGTAGAGCGGTGCTAATAGAAGATCTTAATTAAGTATATACTCCTTTATAAGTATTTACAGGATTAAAGAGTATAAGGTTGTATTCTTTAACGCCTTAGTATACGCTAATAACTTAATTACATAGGCTGAAATCCTTTTAATATAATTTGGATAAACCATGCTAAATTATCTAAAGTTAATTAAAGAGCTTTTAAAGATAATTAAGCNNAGGGANACCTNGGTTTATAGNAATAATCCTTANAAANGTAGTCTCTCTCNATTNTAANATATACTNCTACTTATTCTCTTCTATTTTAAAGTAGTATCTTAACTTATATATTATACGGTTAAAATTATATCCTTTTCCTACTAAATAGTTATAATAGAAGGTACTAGTTTAGCCCTTAAGTATAACGGAATAGGAGTTATAGTATTAATTAGACTCTATTCCTACTTTCTAATAATAGTTATAGAAGATACGTAGTTTTAAATTAAGGATATTATATAGTTCCTTACTAAACTTCTTCTTATAATCCAAATAGAGCTTCGCGAGCTCTATAAGCAATTTTAAACCGCCTTTAATTTAAGATTAAGATAGAGGAGGTAGGAGTTGCATTATAGGCTATAGTAGGGACGTAGGTCTAATCGGTGGAGTCTAAAGGTTGTTAAATTATAAAGTAATAGGATCTTGTGCCTGCTCTCGTTAGGGTATAATATCCGATATTAAAGCTATAGGTTAAATTAGATATAGAGGAGTTAAGGGCGAAGGTAGATTTGTCTCTAAAGGTGTATTGCTTAGATTCTATTATAAGTTAAGCTTCCTTATAGTGCGTAGTTAGTGCTTAATCTCTTATAGGGTCCATTTATGCTCTTCTTTTGCGTTAATAACCTGCTCCTAAATATTATCTTTAATAGTACCCCCATCTATAGGTATAAATACTCTATACTCCTATAAGAAGTTATGGAAGTCTTATATAATATCCTTCTTTATAGGAGTCTATGTTTCCTTTATCTATTTAATAAAGTCCTCCCTTATATAGTACCATAGTATAGTGTTATTATATTCGCTATCTTTATAGTATACTATACGGTATAATAAGAATCCGTTTAGGTTCTATTGCTTAGCATTTATAAAGTTAATTATATTGGTATTCTATGTTTCTAGGTTAATATCCTTCTCGTACTTCTTTAGATAGGTTAACGCTATAATAGGTATAAAATCGATAGGGTGTTATACGTTAAAGGTAGGTAGGATTTTCGGTTTTATAGGATCTTATAGGTTTACTGTTAAGAGGTAGGTAATTTAAGATGTTGTTTAATACGTTTTGGACGTTATTTAACGCGTTTTAGACGTTAACTTAGGACCGTAGGTTTAGTAACACTTCTAACCTAAAGTACTTAACCAAATCTTCATAAACGTGGTTGTTCTATATAATAAACGCAACTTAGTATCTCCTAGTACTTAGTGACACTTTTATTACTAGTTTTCCGTAAGTTTAAGGTAGTATAGTATTACCGGGATCCATTCCATATAAGCGCATATAGCACCCCTATACGAGACTGTCTCTTCTATTTAAAAACCTAGCTGCTCTATAGTTAACTGTGTATTTAACTACTGATTAGTATTAGTTATATAGGGTAACTTACCAATAACGACTACTTGAGTAGGTTATAGTGATGTTAGTTAATAAAGCTTGTTAATTGGAATGAGGAAGGGCGAGGAGCTTAAGACTCCTCGCCACGCTAGTGCCGCGGCGTTACGTAACAACCGCTTGCCTTATTCCCGACAGATATAAAACAATAGAAATCTTTTAAATTAGCTATAGATTTCTAATACTATAATATCTATATCTTTATAAATATCCTCCCTATTTCTATATTATAGAAAGATAATTTTCCCTATATAGATAGCTAAGTTATTAGAGAGGATAAGGTTAAAAGTAGGGTATAAAATAGAGAAGTAGGATTTTTTTATTTATCTTTCTAGGTACTAAGTTCTTATACTAGAATAAGATCTATTTTTTACTAAATCCGCTTTCTAGTAGAGTTTACTATACTTCTTATCTTTTTCCTATATTATATTATATAAAGGAGATTTCCTTTTCTTTTTATATAGAACCTTTTAAATTTATACTTATTAATATACTAATTTAGCTACTTTGGGAGACTCGCGGTCTTTACTATTAGTAAAGTGTTTTTCTTTATAATTAATATAAAGAGGAGTAGTATACTCGTAAGATCTACCTATTATATTATTATTATTAATTTATTACTTAACGCCTAATTTAGATCCCTAGCGCGGGGCTACGCAGACTGCTCTATATACGTAAGGGAAAAGTAATATTAATAGGAAAAACCCCCTAGCATATTAGGGGGAGAAAAGCTCTATAAGCTACCTTACTAAGGTAAACCTATATCAACCATTTATATATATAGCTGCGGCTCCTTACGGCTGCTTAAGCTACGTCTTTAACCTCTATTAGATATTAGATCTCCTTAATAACTACTATATCTTTCTTCTAGCTTTTACAGCTAGGGTAAAAGAATTCTATAAAGACTATCCTTTAGAGCCTATTTTAGCTAAATAAACGAAATATAAAGGTAAACGACTGCCACCTAATATAAATATACGAAATATAATAGTAAGAAGCTTAAAATTAAAAAGAACTTATAATATAGTTATATAATATATATGATATTAACAAACTTTAACCGCTGGTTAAAGTTGTTTAATTAGCTAGATTTACCTTACTAAGACTTACTATAAAGATATTAGTTCTACATACTGCCTTAACTAGGCTAATAGTAATTTTCTATTTTAGGGATAGAAAATCCTAATTAGTCTATTTAATAATTAGAACTAGTAAAACTCTATACTACTACCTAACGTAAGTATATAAAATATAATAAGTTATAAGGTTTTAATTAATATTAAATTATTTTAGATTTTTAATTAAAGGAGGGGGGGGTATTATAATAGGACTAGCCTAGTTATAGTAGGAATGTCTTAGTAAACCACTTAATAATAAAACCCGACGCTTTAACTAAATTCTACTAAATTCTACTAAGTTCTACCAGATTAATTAAATTTTACTAAAGTTTGTTAAAGACTGCGTATATATATATATATATATGTTAATCGCCAAGACCCCTAACTATTTAATTATAAAATTCTTATATTATTCCTTTCACTTTTTTATATAATATCTTATTCTCTATAAGAGCTATACCCTTAGATTTAGATAGAATATATTTTATTCCTCCAAACCTACTCTAAAGCCTCTTCGTGCCCTTATAGGCTAGTAGTATAACTAGTTACTTTGCTAGTAGGGGAAGATAAGGTAGAGGAAGGAGAAGGAGAAGAAAGGCCCTTTTTTAGCTTTCTACGTAGGTTTTTAGGGTTATTTCTTTATAGAGGGCTTTTACTTCTTCTACTGGTCCCTTTAGAACCTTTTTCCTATTTTTCCTTTCCTTTTATAAAGGGATTTTCTTTTACTAGAATACCCTATATATAGTCTCCTAACTATTTAACTTACTCTTTTTCTCTTTCTTCTTCTAGCCTTTTATATGCCTAAGTTAGGCTTTTTAAAGCCTTTTATAGGTATTATTCTAGTAAAAGCGAGAAGAAAGGTATGCTAGCCGTAATAGGCTTAAGCCCTACTATCTTTATTATTTATTTTTGGCTCTCTTTTTCAGGAAAAGATTAAGCGCAGTATCTTTTTTTCGTTTATTCTTATATAGCCTAGAGGTAGATTATCTACCTTTCCTATTTCTATATCTTTTCTAAATAGATAGAGGGAGGACGGAAAGGAAGAGGTAAATAATAATTCGTTATTACTTATCTCTATAAAAGGCTTTTTTTTACTCCTTAAAAGCCCTTAATATTTTAAATTTAATAGCTTATAGCTATAGGGGGGTTTCCTAGTGTTTTTAGTAGATAAAAACTTCCTTAGTTCTTTTATCTCCTAGTTCTAAAGGTAAAAAAAACTAGGCAAAAAGACTTACTAGTTTTTACTATCCTTCTACGCCTTTTCTCTCTACTAACCTTACTAGAGAACTTCTAGAGAGTTTAGGCTAAAAGGTAGTAGAAAAACTGGGGTAGTTGTTTTCTTTTACTACTAGAAGTAGAAAAAACTACTATAAAAAAGGTAATCCTTCTCTTACTAAGGAAATTCTAAGTAAAGGATATATAGAAAATTACTTACATATCTTATATTATTAGGCTTTTGTTTTCTATAAAGAAAACCCTAGAAAAAGTCTATATTTTATAGTTTGAGTATTTCTATATAAGGGGACTTTGTAGATAGGAGGCTATAAGGATACGATTGTGGAATAGGATAAATTGGTAAGAAAGACAAATCCTTAAGGAGGTAAGGCCTTTAGGATTGTAGAGACTATATACTACGGGTATATGCCTCTAGTACGTGACTAATAGACGTCTAAGGGGTATCTAGGGGTTATTCTAAGGGAAACCTAAGGTAACCGCAATAATATCCCTTATATTACCCCCTCCTTCTTATAGTCGGCCCCTAATCGCCATTACCTTATAGTAGAGGGAGGTTATAAGGGCTTATCCTAGAAAGGGTTTAGAGAGATATTAGTATGCTATTATATATTATCTATCTATCTAACCCCTACTTTAAACTCCTGAAAAACTTTAGTAAGGAAAAAATATAACTGGAGAAAAGATATAAGGATTGCTAGGAAACCTATTAGAAGCCTACTAGTAACTACTTAGGCTAACCTATAGATTTTTATGCAACTTTATATCTAAGCCTTTACGCTAATCTGCAATTAATTATAAGTATTATAGGTAATTTAGTGTTCCTAATATAGTTCTATAGAACCATTTAATATATAGCTTAATATATAGGGCCTTAGCTTACCATCGTCTTTAACTATTAAGATATAATCTATAATCGTTTTTTATAAACCTCTGCGTTACTAATATATTATTCTTATATTTGCCCTTTGGCTATTAAATACAGTTAAGGTATTAATTAGTTAATTAAGGAGACCTACCTCTTAAGATTTAGTATATATACTTTTAAATCTAGTAGTTTTATGCCATATATTTAGTATAGCTCTACTACTTAGTAAATAGGAAGTGAACCTTCAAACCAGAAAAGTAACCGTCCGACCTCCAACCGGGCTTAGACCGCCTAGCCCACGCTTAGACCGCCCAGCCCACGCGCGCTTAGGCCAAATCTCAACGTTGCCACTAAAGATAAGCCCCTTTCTCGGAAAAGTTAGTAAAATTCTATATGCGGCTTAGTTAGTGCCTAGAAATATCTAGTACGCCTCAACATAAGATAGGGTAGGGGGTTAGGCTTACTTGAGATAATATGCCATATTTTATAGATTTTCCGAGAAAAAAATCTANGTTTAGTATTTTTTTCTACNACCTACTGGACTGTTACCATAGAACCTAGCGCCAGGTTTCTAAAGACACGTAATTACTAGTAAAATTAGCTTGAAGCTTCTTCAAGACCGAAAAGTAACCGTCCGGTAAC